>NW_021605438.1:176240-296115 GCF_004785775.1 Grammomys surdaster | reverse complement strand
AAAAAGAAAGAAAGAAAAAAAAAGAAAAGAAAACCCTATCTTAGACATCTGGGTAGGTTGATTTCAATGCAAAAGAGCTACTTTGTCTAGTTTAAGAAGACATAGTAGGAATCCTGTCTGGGCTAGTATTATGTCTAACATGTCTCAAGCTAGAGTCATTAGAAAGGAGAGAGCCTCAGTTGAGAAAATGTTTCCATAAGATCAGACTATACGGAAGCTTGTAGGGAATTTTCTTACTTAGTGATTGATGTAAGAGGGCCCAGCCCATTGTGGGTGGGGCTACTCCTGGATTAGTGGTTTTGGGTTCTATAGGAAAACATGAAATTGTAAGTGAAATAAATGCTTTTGCCTTAAGTTGTTTTTGGACATGGTGTTCTATCACAGTAATAGTTATCTTAAATAGGACAAGTCTGGAGAGACGACACAATGGCCTTTCTAGAGGACCCAGGTTTGATTCCCATCACCTACATGATGGCTCAAATCACCTGTAACTCCAGTTTCAGGGTATCCAATGTCTTCTTAAAGCCCCTAAGGGCACCAGACATGCACATGGTAATAGACACACATGTAGGCAAACACCCATATACATAAAATAGAAATAAATAAAGCAAATAAGAAAGGACAGGAAAGGAATGCAGAAATCCAATTGCTCATCTTGAGAACAAGCTAACCTACTGGGTTGATCCTGATGGGAGTCAGTTTACATTAAGAATCTATCAGGAGAGAAACCAAAGTGTAGTTTTGAGAAGCCTGATCTATAAAGATTCTTTGATGAACAAGCCTCCAGTTTAAAGAGCAGAGCCATGTTATATAGAACGAGAGAGGAAGCCGCCTGATACAGTGAATCAAAACATCCTTAACAGTGATACTGTGTTTCACTGCAAGCTACAAGTCAGAGAGCTTGAGACTTTTAAAAAGAGTCCAAATTGCTTTGGGAGGAATGGAGTAATTTTGTCCTGATACCAGTGCTAGGATATGTGCAGGCAAGGGGCTTCAGCTGCCTTCACACGTGTTGTTGTTAGAATAATGGCTGTGTGAACTATATTTTGGTCTCTGATCAAATGATGCGAGCTTTTTCATCAAACCCACATAAGGATCTGTACTTCAAAAACTGAGTGTTGTGACTTTAAAGTTCCAGCACAGACCAACTCATAAAGACAAGGCTTACTTGCAAAGTTAACTCTAAGTACACAAATTGGCTAATTCTGCAGTGTTCACAGGGGACCATCTAAGATGTGAGAGATCTGAACGTCAAGCTCCATAAAAATAATAAGGGATGTAGAAATGAGGGTGTTTACCTTGAAAACAGCCGGCCAGAAAGAAGCTACTTGAAAGTCCCGCTCAGCACATAAAAGTCGGCCATTTAGACTGGGATGGGTTGCGTGTTATTTAGGATGGTGTCAGAAGTGTGACAGTTTAAAGAACTCTTTAGAGCAGTGGTTCTCAACTTTCCTAATGCTGTGACCCTTTAATAAAGTTTCTCATGTTGTGGTGACCCCCAACTGTAAAATTATTTTCATTGCCTCTTCATGACTGTAGTTATGCTACTGTTATGAATCATAATGTTAATATTTTTGGAGTCAGAGATGCCAAAGGGTTTGAAGCCCACAGGTTTAGAATCACTGTTTTAGAACATTATGTGCACCATCTTCAGAGGTGCACATCTCAGGAGAAAATATACAGCTGATCCAGAGAAGGTACTGCAGTATGGGTGTGGGTTGTTTCCTAAAGGTTCACCTATTGGCAGCTGGGTCCCCAGTTGATCATGTAATAGACAGTGGGCTCTTTAAAAGGTAGGGCCAGATAGAGGTGGTTAAGTCACTGGGGACACTGCTTTCTGAAGCTCATGATTCTAATCTCAGGAAATGAGTTGTCAGCTCTTCTCTATGTGAGTAGAAAAGTGAACCTGAGTTCTTGATTTCATCTCCTTTCAGCATGCTGTCCTACCTGCCTCTGTACCTGCCATCACTGTGAGTCCCTTCACAGAGATCAAACTAATGGGGATACCCCATCTTAGACTGTCAGGTTGTAGTGTCATGCTCCAAATATACCCATGTCTAAACTGCAAAGCATAAGATATTTTGTTAAAAATGACAGAGAACAGGCTAATTCATTACACACACACACACACACACACACACACACATCAGACAGGGTTTGGTTCTTTCCAGTTCAAGAGAAGACAGAAAACATAGTGGCTCCACAGAACACTCTATGCTAGTTGCTAGGTAATTTTGTCATTGGGGATGGTAGTGTTCCAATGTCAACACTTCTCAAGGCACATTCCACGTGACATTCTCTCTGAGTTAGGAGCTCTTGACAAAGACAAATGAGTTTCAGGGTACAATGTGTTTGCAAAATGGTGTGTGATTTAGGATGATCTGAGATTTCTGGGTTTAAGCATTAAACATGCTGTGCGTTTCTAAGGCAGGGGTATAATATGAATGAAGGCCCTCTCCACTGTTCCTGGTAAGACTTCTTTTCAGCTTTTCAGAAGAACATGTGTTGAGGATCACAGTCACAGAACTATGGTGTATCAGAAAAGAGGATCACATGGTGGTGTGTGTTTGCGATCCCATGTTCAAGGAAGTGGGGGCAGAAGAGCCAAGGGTGCAAGCCTAGCCTGGGCTGCATAGTGACTCTGATACAGAGTGGATTCAAGAATAGTTTAGTTGTATAGCAAAATTCTGTCTCAGAGTGAAGGAAGATTGAGGAGAGAAAGGAGGAGAAGAGAAGGAGGAGGAGGAAAAGGAGGAGGAGGAAGGAGAAGAAGAAGAGGAGGAGGAAGAGGAAGAAGAAGAGGAGGAGGAAGAAGAAGAGAAGGAGGAGGAGGAAGAGGAGGAGGAAGAGGAGGAGGAAGTGTAGATAGAGGAGGAGGAGGAGCCGATGAGGGAGCAATCACCAGTAATTCTTCTCTCTGGTTTCTGGACAGGAAAATACAGTTTCAGTCACTAATATAAACACCTACAGTCCAGAATCATTCTAAATGTTGTGAGTTTCAGAATCATTCCACATTTCCAGTTATTAACACTTTCAAAATGCTACCATAGGAAAGATGGGGGCTCACAGTGTCAGGATGCTGAACACCATCCAAGATGTCACCTAGGGAGCTAGAAAGAGCCTCAGTATCATATAAGTACCCAGTATCAGATGCTTTCTATGGATCCATAGATGTGAAATCTGTGAATAAACTGTGTCTTGCCCATTATTTTTTTTTGACCAGGCAAAGTCATGATAGAATTTTCTTTTTGTAACCCAATCTCTGGCTTTCCTTGACTTCATGAACTAGAGTGGTTTTGGTGATCACCTGCATAGTACTTATTATTTTTCAAATATAGAAACAGCACAGGCAATACTTACATCAAAATTTTTCTTGAGGAATTCCGTTTGGATTTTGTCAAAAAGATTGAAATCCTTTTCTTCCACCATCTTATCCCGATAAACCCGATTTGACTCATGCAGATAGAGTTTTACTATGTCCTGTATAGACTTCACACATTCCACCGAGGAGAAAAGAATGCCCTTTCAGGAGAACAGACAACAAATAATGTTAACATTTCAGAAGTCTAACGCTTTCTAGAGCAATGGATCTCAACTTTCCTAATGCTGTGACCATTTAATGTAGTTCTTTATATTGGGATGGGCCCCCAATTATAAAATTATTTTCATTCCTACTTCATAGCTGTAATTTTGCTACTGTTATGAATTGTAGTATAAATATTTTTGGAGAGGGAGGTTTGGTAAAGGAATTGTGACCCACAGGTATAGAATCACTGTTCTAGAGCATTATGTCCAACCTGAGATGCTACCTCAGGATTATCTCACTAAGGAGGAGAAACTTGGAATGTTAACAAGGAGATTTGGGGGGGGGGGAAGACATGTCATATTTCATTCCTACAAGGTTTGTTTTGCAAATTGATGCTGGTAATAATTGAACACATAAAATCAGAACAATGACAGATGATAGGAGAAGAATAGCTTGCCTTTGCAGGTCAGCAGCCAATATGTTCATCTTTACAGAGTTCTCTTCTTATGTATTAATGAGATGTTAATCTGTCACCTCTTTTTCCTGTTATTAGTCACACATGAATATCTGCTTTCCATGAAAAAGCAAATGGAGGCAGACTTAACAACTTCAGGGATCCTCTATATAACTTCGAACCCATCACCTGGTTTAATCTCATTACCTTCCTGACCTGGAGAAGATGGGGTCACTTAATGGTTCCTTTCTGTTCATAAAAGAATACTCAGACTTAAGCACACAACACAAACACCTTGTCCTAACATTGCTATGGTCTCCTTCTTCACAAACACCCTTAGCATTGCTTCCTAAAACACCTACTTTCTACTTTTAATTTTGTCTTTCTGACCATGCACACATTTGTGACCCATTCTTCCTTCTTTGTTTTCTCTGCTCATCTGTAATGCTTTCATTCCAGTGCCTTTGTGGAAGACTTATAAGTGCCCCCTCACCTGTTCAACAGCACTCATAACCTCTGATATGTTCACATGTTCTTTTCTGTATAAATCTCCAAAATAGAGGAATTATTAGCTCTTCTGATTATTTATTTCTCCAAGTTCATTTACTGCAGGTCATGATAACTCTCTCAAAGGGAAGCAGATGGATTTCAGTGATTGCAGTTGATTCTTGTCATTGTATAACCAGTACCTAGCATGCTGCCTGACAGAGATTTACAATGGATTCTCCTATTGAAAGATTTATTTTAAAATTGCATGTATATGTGTGTAGCTGAGTGTGGGCATATGGACATAAGTTGAAGTGCCCAGAGTCCAGAGATGCCAAATCCTCTGGATAAGGGATTACAGAAAGTTGTGAACTATCTAACATAGATGCTGGAAGCTGAACTCAGGAGCAATACATGCTATTAAACCACTCTCTAGACACTGAAATGAATTTTTATTGAAACAAATAGTGGGCTAGTATTAAATATTCTACACATTGTCATACGGCATAGCAATAAATCTGTCATCAAGATTTGCTTTAGTAATGGCTGACTAGCTGATCATGGGTAAACCCTCTAAGATCAACAAGAAAAGATGGAAAGGCAGTTTAAAGCTTCCTATTTTCAGTCATTATCTAGAGAGTAACCAAAATAGTGAAGACCTAAGGGGATAAGAAGCTAGAGAAATTTACCACTTTTCCTCTTGAGACTTTTATCAGTTCACCAACTATGGATACAAGTTAGGACAAGGGAAAGATGGAGACAAGGGAGAGGTTAAAGATGTTGCATTATCTCGTCTTGTCTCATGGAATGGGAAGGGGAGGATGAAAACTAGGTACAGGTTTACTAGTAAGGAGAACCGCGGTGAAAATCCATGGAAAGGCCCCCAAAGGGTTTTGGTCAGGCCTTACAGGGATGGAAGCCAAGGGATGATTAGTGTGGGCTTCAGAGATGGGCAGACAAGCAGAAGCATGTAACTTCCAAAGAAAACCATCATTGTCTAGCCCTTAAACTATCTGCCCATGGTAAAGCCAATCAGAACTGCATATCAAACAAAAATTATGAGGGACATCAGGACCAGATAAGACCAAATGACTGAAATAAAGAAGAAAAGAAAAAGAAGCAGCTGGGTGGTAGTGGCAAATGCCTTTAGTCCCAGCATTCAGGAGACAAAGGCAGGCAGATTTCTGAGTTCAAAGCTAACCTGTTCTAGTGAATTCCAGGACAGCCAGGGCAACCTTGTCTAGGCAAAGTCAAATGATGATGGTGATGGTGATGGAGGAGAAAGAAGGAAGAGAAAGAAAGAGAAAGAGAGAGACCCAATTCATAGAAGATCTAGGCATTGGACTGAACAAATACAAACTTTCATGAAATTCTGATTGATACAGCATTCACTAGAGGAATAGCAAAAGCAGGCAGAATGTATGTCTTGAAAGAGAGTGAAAATAAAACAGCAGAAATACACAAAATTTCCACAGAATACAAGAAGAGAGAGAAAGGAAACAGAATGGGGGAAACATGTCTGAGTAGTACAGGAAGTCTGAAGCTCAAATGCATGACTATGTATAACAACACGAGCAAATGGGCAGTATTCTGAAAAGGCACTACTGCTAGGCTTGCTTTCTAAAAGTCAAATGTATAGATAGCACTAACGTTTATTCTCAACCATAAGAATATAGGAAATCTGAGCATAATACAAAAAGAAGCTTTTCTTAACCATGGATTCTCTACCCATGGTCCAGCCAATCTTGGATAACAAATATTCAGAAAGGACTATGTTTGCATGACATGTGTACAATTTTGGCCATTAGTCTCTAAACAACAAACAATCACAACTACCTAAGTAGCATCTTGTAGAGAGCCGTGGAAGGCAGAGACAGCTCTGGCAATCTGATGCTCTCACAAGTTCTGTAATTTACTGTCTTTGTGTAAGGGGAAAGCGCGGGAAGTCACAGCCCATCCCGGGGCATATAAGATTTTATGGGCAATTAACCAACCAGATATGTACACATCACTCCAGGGGGTATTTAACCAGGTCCTTCTCGGGGCTCGGGGCCTTTTCTCCCAGCCGGTTTTCCACCAGCCGGCCTTCTTCCAGCGGGTCTTTCCTCTATAACATCCTAATAAAGATCTGCTGAAGAACTTTGGTGTCTGTGTGACCTCGCTGGCGAGTGCACGCCCTGGACAGCATCTGCATTGTGTTAGGTGTTTTGTGTAACCTGAAGATGTATGCAGATTACATCAAGTTCCATGGAAAGGGCAGAGGTTAGAAGATTTGTATATCACGTTTGAGGCTTTGGCTCAATTTCCAGAATTGGAAAAAAGATAAAAATAACAACAAAACTACTCTGATATTTCATATAAAGGACCCTGAGACTTTCATATCTATGAGGGATCATGGATCCCGTGTCCTGTGGACACCAACGGACAAGTGAAATTACAGACTAAAGGAATATGGATTAGTCACGCTATCATCAGACAAAGTTAACTTTAAAGCATAGGCTATTTTGGAGGTAAAGAAGTACATTTAATACACAAGGAACAGCTCAAGAAGGTAGGCTGGTTGTAAGTATATCCATATATGTGAGGAAATAGAGTTGTTTAAATATCTGTTTTCTGTCAATATAACTTCAAAGTGTACAAAATGAATAGGAAAAAAAAAAGGAGAAGCAGATGTCTATACGTCCATACCACTTGGGAGATTTTCACAATCTGTCTCAAAGGCTTGCACAACATAATAGGTTTTTTTTTTTTAAATCAGTATCAGTAAAACTTTAATTTACATGAGTTAAAAATATGTACTAATTGATGGAATGATTAAGTTATACCTAATGTCTGAGAACACATTTCTCAAAACTTCATGTTAATTGTATTGTGGGAAACATGGAAAATCTCAATGAATTTCAACAAAATGAAATCACATAGAATTTGCTGAAATTAGGTAGTTATCAGTAATAAAAAAGCACCAAACTTCTAAATGTTTGAAAATAAATGTTGCACTGAAGATTGTAAACCATAAACCATGCAACATGGGAAAGCCTGCGTGTTGCAAATGCAGTTAGAGGAAAATTGAAAACCATAAAGTGAACACTACAGAAGAGTGGAGAGGACAGTTATTGAGGTAAGAAGCCATATCAAGATATGAGAAAATAAACTAAAAGAATCCCATATACAAGTTAAATAGGATGGTAACAAATAAAAGAGTAAATATTAGTAATATATATGTGTGTGTGTGTGTATCAAACTAAAATAATAAAGTCAAATGTTGGATTCTTTAAATTTTCATTAAAAAATAAACACAAGGGCTGGCAGTGGGTAACTTCTTTGTAGAAGTGACAAAACAGAAAAACGAATGCCACAGATAACTGTCTGTGGCCGTGAAGCCTACTGTGTAGGTGGGCTGCCACCAGCCAGATAAAGGTTTTAGGGGAAAATACAGTTCCTCAAGAGAGACAGAATTCTGCCTACAGAAAGTCTTCAAAGACAATATAAGGACAACAGGACTTTTTTTTGGTCTAGTTTTAAGTGATATTGTGATAAATATATGATATAAACTGTAGTAGTGTTATATGCATCAAAAATTGAATTCATAATTTCAATGTTCTGCTAAGAAAACTCTAGGTAGCTGTCAACCCGTGAGGAAAGTATGATGCAATGTTTCACAAAGTCTTCCAGAAATAGAAAAAATGGAAAACAATCCAAGGCATTTTATTTAGATTTTAGAACCTTAGGTTGGCAAGAAAGGAGATTTAGCAATTCAAATGTAGAAATTATGTAAGTTAGAAAGTAGAATCCAAGGAAAGGTATTGGTAGTAACCAAGTTACTCCAGGAATACAAAGATAGTTGACTTATGACTCAAAAGTAATTAACATAATTTAGCATAGTATCAGACTAGGGAAGAAAAAGACTTAATTATTTCAATCAGAAAATGAATTTGTTAAGTTGCTATACTTAGCTGTGAATAAAACTCTTAATAAATTATAAAAATATCATCTTACCACAGCAAAGAGTACTTTCAGAAATCTATGGAAAACACTGTGTTGCTGAGCTGTTAAAGTGTTTCTCTCTGAGAAACTAGGAGTGTGAAAGAGTCTCCTCAAAACTCTACTGGAAGTTGGAACAAAAATTCCACACACAAGAAAAAGAAATAAAAAATTAAGGGTTGGAAAGAAATATAAATGCAACTTTTGTTTGTTTGTTTTTGAGACAGGTCTCATTTTATAGTTCAACCTGCTATGTAGACCCCCTGGCCTCAGGCTCAGAGCATCTTTGGTGTCTTTGTCTACAGTGCTAGACTTGATGGCCTGTACTATCTCACCTTGCCTTGAATGCTACTTTTAAATCCAACAATACAACTAAAGAAACAAACAATGAAAGAAATGTTGAATGAATTAGTAACATTCACTCAAATTTTATTGTTACAAAGTTTAAAACTAGGCCAGAATAAAGTGTGAGGTTAGAACACTGGACAATATTGATGGCTAGAAGGTAGAGGAAAGAGTCAATGAAAACCTTAGCGTGGAGAAAGGTATGATTACAAGGTGTGGTCACTTGTGATAATTAACCAAGCCAGATACTTGGGACCTGTGTAATTTTCTGCCTGCATGCTCTACTTCAATAGAGTATAACAAAAGAAAACTTTAAAGACAAAAATAGTGTAAGTTCCTGTGGCCCTAGCCAGATGTGTACCTTGACCTCTTTCTCCTCATTAACTCTCTGAGGTATCCTCTATAAATAAAATGTGTACGGTGAGATAAAGTGCCACTTGGGAGTCCTGGTCTCTGAGGTTAGGCACTTGACAGTGAGGGGCATCATTTCTTGATCTTTATGGTTCCTGTTACAGTCATAGTCCCACTGACTAGCAGTGAAGTTCTCAGCAGCTGTGAACACATCAAGTGCAAATTGTGCACTGTCTTAATTTGTTATACATTGCCCTGGGCAGGGAAAATTGGTTCATGGTTGTTGTGACCGCAGCCTATCAAATTCTACTATGATTTCAATGGATGGAGGGAAGTAGATAAAAAGGCTTGAAATGAGCTAGGTTCTACAGGAAGGATATATCTCCTGTTGGCTCTTTAATTAACCTCCCAATATCTTGTATCAGGCCTTCAGACAAGCTACCAAGAAGAAAACAGGAGGCAGTGGTCAAGGTCTGAACTTGAAGCTGTCCTCTGTGGGTACATGGGTAGAGCTGTGTAGCTGGAGTCGAAGGAGACAGCACTCCAATGGGGAATGTACTTCTCAATGCTGTGGAAGCTGGCCGACAGCTGATAGGATGCCAAGAGGCCAGGCTGAGATACAGAACCCAAGGTGTTGCCACTCAGGCTACTTGAGTTATGCAAAGACAGGCCAGGAGAACAAGAGACTTGGCCTCTGTTCTGGCATCTTTCCCCTTTCTAATTCTTCCTCAAACTTGCATCCACTGCACAAAACAAGGTTGGAATAGAATATCCACTTTCTGGAAGGCATTTTGTGGCTCCACGTTACCTATGGAACCTGACAATTGTATTGGTTTTTTTTTTTAATGGAAATAGAGACATCCCTGTGGACCCACGGAGCACTGGCTCCAGGATGCTCATGAGCATCATAAACCATGAACACTCAGGTACTTATATAAAATACAGTAGTTCAAGCATATAGCCTATGTAGATCCTTCTGTACACCTTCAACCATGTCTAAATTATGTGCAACAGCTAATGAAGTTGATAAAGTAAATAGTTGTTATATATTATACTATTAGTAGAACACTGATCAGAAACAAAATAATCTGTTGTGTAAAGATCCAAGTTTTCAGAGTATTTTCAACCCACAGCCGGTTGAATCCAGCTCTGTGGAATGCAAGATTAAAGACAGTTGACTGTAGTCAATATTTTACCTTCTATGGGTGTTGAGAGGATTAAATGAGTTGATGAGTGTAAAGGCTTAGTGCTGTACTTGGTAAATATTATACACTAAAGTGAAACCTTTTTACAAGGGCCTCCCTTCAGGTCTCAAATTATCCTGTAGTCTTATCTTTTGTCTCCCTGCTCCCTGTCACTGCTCTTCTCACCCACTTCTACCCGTTTTGTTAATCTGTTAGTACCACCTTGTGCTTTCTGTCTCGCTATCCCTGCATTCATATCCTTATTTCCTAGCTAGTAACTTCTTCAAACCTCTTCTGAATGGAGGTAATAATATCTGCCTTGGGTAGGGTTTCTACAGCTGTGGTAAAACTCTATGATCAAAAGCAACTCAGGGAGACTTGGGTTTCTTTTTCCTTGCTGCTTGCCTGAGAGAACTAGGACAGGAACTCAAGGCAGGAGCTTAGAAGCCAGAGCTAATAAGGAGGCCATGGAGGAATGTTTCTTGCAGGCTTGCTCCCCATGGCTTGTTCAGCTTACTTTCTTATACAACCAAGGGATTGCACTGCTTATGGTGGGCTGGATCTCCCACATCAATTATTAATCAAGAAAATGCCTCTCAGATTTGCTCACAGGCCAATTTTATGGAGACATTTTCTCAATTAAATATGCTCTCTTCCCATATACATCTAGGTTTGTGTCAGACTTGATAAAACCAACTTAAAAAAAAAGAAAACAAAACCCATGTATTCCAAAGTATTGAGGTGAAGCATGGGTTTCAGGATATCTAGATGACAAGGCAAATGTCCAGGGAGGAGCCTACGCTTCTGATTAGGGGTGGTTGACCAGTTCTCCTTTAGTACTTTCACTGAAGAACAATGTGAACTTGACCAGTTTTACCTCTTGCTTTTCATTTAGGAAATGTAGACATTAATATCTAGACTCTATAACACTGTTGTGAGTTTAAGCATGGGGTTTTGATGTAAGCAATCTCTCTTTCAACTAATGCTCAAAATGTAAGAGCTAATTGTGAGTAAGCACAAACTTTGCCATGGTCTGTGAACCTCAGCACTGTAGGCTTTACAGGGTAGTGGGATTTTTGCTTTTGACATTTTTAAGGTAAGAGCTGACTGTACAGTTTAGTCTGGCCTCTAACTGGGTGTGGCAGGTGGATTTCAAGCTGGAGACCAGCCTAGCAGATTTGTTCTAGAAATGAACCTGGAATTTGTAGAGCTGAGGCTGTATCAGAAGATGGAAATGACATTTAGGAGTATTATAACATGTTTTCTAACTTATGTGGTTTGGGAGACATTCTTTTTCATCATGAAAACAGTGCATACCACAAGTGATGGAGCGGTTTTTAAATAATTACTCTTTTCCCACCTCTTATTTTTATTTTCTCTTCTTTACCCTTTCCTCCTTCTCTTATGACTCCTTTTCATTTTCTTTTTCTTGTCAATCTTCTTCCATTTTCTTTCCTGTACACTAGAGTATTAGGAGTACACTAAATAATATAGCATTGTCTCCCCAGTGCTAAGCCTTGGAACAAAGGAACCAACAGAGGAACATGTTCTATTCACTGAGAAATAGTATAGTTCTAAAATAAAACTTTGTTTTGTTGAATTATTCCTCACAGAGCCCATGGCACTCTTTACCTAAGTATCATCCCAACTCCATATACTTCTTGTCTGTGTTGAGGGAGGTTTGCCATTCACAGTTTATTTGATTAAGACTAGGATCCTATGAATCATCTCTAAAATTTCATAGTATCTTGTGAACTTACTTGGAAAATGTTGGCGAAATCTCTGAGATTGAAGATGTAGTGAAATTTGATTGCTGTGGGCAGAAACGTGGTGGCAATTTTCTGGTGGAAGGTGACAGCCAAGTTGATCAGAGGAGGGATGGATTTCTGCAGTGTGGTGGGAAAGTTTCCAAGCTTCAGGTGATGGGTCAAGATGGTGCTATAGATGGAAGAGAGGGCATCAGCCCCTGGGAAGCAGAGGGCAAATACACTGAAGTGACGCTGCAGGGGAAAACAAGGCATGAGGGAGAAGAGTAAGCTGGATGTCTCTTATCACCCAGTAAAGATCACTGCTCTCGGCTAGGGACAGTGATCCAAGATTCCACACCAAAGTTTAAGTTGAACATGAAGTGACTAGGAGGATAATGGCATTGAAGCTTTGACCAAAGATGGGGAAAGAATCTGACTCCAACTCTGAGTTGACACTGTGTGTCTTTATGCCCTTGGGTAAGTACTTCCATCAATCAGAAATCTCTTATATTAAGAATGAGGGGGTTGAGTTGTGTGAATTCTCTGAACCCTTCTAGCTCTAGATCCTTATGACACTGAGGTTTCTTTCTTATCTGAGAGATGCAAATTGGCTTGCTACTTTAGTAGGCTGGGAAGAAGAAAGGCCAGTTACCACTAATAATCAAAGGCCATCAGCTTAGATGGATAACATCAAGACTCAGGACTCAGAGGTAACACACATGCCTGCCCCCTTCCATACCTGAAGCCTTGGGTTGATGGTAAAGCTGCCTGCAGTGGGGTTCATACAGGAGACGTACTGTACATTCATGATCTCCTTCAGAGACAGCTTGTTCCGATCATACCTGAAATAGATGCCTCCAGTGAGCCACCTGTGGGGGTGTACATCCATAACCCAGGTACTCAGAAGGCAGGAAGCTGTGAGTATGAGGGCTGCCTGGGCCACATAGTGGCATTGTCTCTAAACAAAACAAAACAAACTTATATTGAGAGTTGCATGTGAGGGCTAAGTTAAGTAGCACTTCTTCAAGGTGAGGTAGAACAATTTCCACCATTTGGATGTTTGGTTGTATCTTACTTACTTTTCTATTACTTGTGATAACACACCTATGACCAAGGACATTTATAAAAGAAAGCATTTTACTTGGTTTATGGGTTCAGATGGTTAAAGTCCATGATAGCAGAGAGAAGGGATGGCTGAGAGTTCACATCTTAATCCACAACCTGAAGCAGTGAGAATGCATAGAGAATGGGATATGTCTTTTGAAACTCCAAGCCTGACCCCAGTGACACATCTTCTCCAATGAGGCCACACCTCCTAATCCTTCCCCATACAGTTCAACCAACTGGAGAACTACACATTTAAACATATGAGCCTCTAGGGTTCATGCTCATTCAAACCACCAAAGGCGATTAAATAAAAAAAAAAGTAGAAGTCTAGATTTACTGGGAGATTAAGAAGAAATAATAGCCCAAGACAAAATTACAAGAATACCAATTTCTACAGAAACAGTCCAGGAGGAAAGCACAAAGAAGAGAACTCACAGAAAAGAAGAAACTCAGGGGGATGTGGCTGCCCAGAAAGCAATGGAAGCTAGCACTCATACATTAGAA
Source organism: Grammomys surdaster (assembly GCF_004785775.1). Lineage (NCBI taxonomy): Eukaryota > Metazoa > Chordata > Mammalia > Rodentia > Muridae > Grammomys > Grammomys surdaster. Next base: position 282,429 of record NW_021605438.1, on the reverse strand, counting down.
CTGCAGAGAGAAGAAAGACCTCTTTCCAATAGGGTCTGTTGGATTCCACCAGAATAGTTGATAGGTTTGTAGGATTAGTTCAGAAATTGGGTGTTGGGGAGGGAGAGAAATAATCAAAGAAGAATGCATTAAGGAGTGAGTTGGAAACTGGGCAGGAAGCAAGGACAGAGGAAAATTTAGTTATACACAGAAAAGTGACTAGTCATAGGAAAATGACTTTTAATAAACAAAAAAAGTTTCAATGACATGAAGGAGCCAACAAAGAGATGGGGACTAACTAGTGCAGAGTTGCAGGAGCAGGAGTTAGTGGAACTATTACATGAGAATGATACTTTAGGCAAGATGTCATGGATGGCTGGGACACAGGATTTGCAAGGCAGTGAGCAAGTTGTACAGAAGCAATGGTCGACTTGGCATTAGTTTCCTCAGAGAAAGCCAAGTCATCAGCTGGGAATTTGAGGAGAGAAAAGAGGGTCCGAAATAGACACTTCAGAGAAAGTACATACAAACAGAGAAAGCAACAGGGCAGGATTTCTGTCAAGTTGCTACTTTCCACTTAAATGCCTTACCATCACTCTGTGTTTCCTATGGTGCTTAGTAGCTCAAATCCCAGTGCCTCAGGGCAAGATGCTAATGGTATTTGACAAAGATTTAAGGAAGGACTGAGAAGAAACTCAAGTTGGCATCTTCACTATGGCCTCTCTCTCATTTCTGTCTTGAACCCTCCCCCAACCCCATCTTTACAGAAGGAAGAAGGGGAGCCAGGCATGTTTTAGATCAGTGACTTTTCCCTGTAGACTGTGTTCAGTATCTGCCATTAAAAACTAGGCTGTTTCAAGAGAAACTAAGACTGGATTTCTCTGAAGACATCAAACCCATGCAAATCAGCTGGGAGTGTGCCTGTTATTATCAGAGCATCTCTGTAGGAGGCCACAGTGGAGGTGAGTAGGGAGTTTAGCTCTGTGGTTAGAAGTCTCAGAGAATGTAATTTTGAGATGCTTTCATTTTAAAACTACATGCCATAAGTTTATATTTGGTATGTTTCTATACGTGTGTATAGCATATAGCCAGTAAAATCCAAAAATCCCCCTTCTAGCTTCTGTCTACTCTTCCAACACACCCATCCTTCCCAATCTCCATAGCTCATAAAAATGAGTCCTGCAGAAAACTGTAGCTTCTGTTTTGGGTGAGAGCTCAGTACCCCTGTGACCTGGAGGCCCTGTCTGAGAGAGAACTCCAAGAAGCATAGAAGCCCCTGAGGAATGGAGTTTACTCTGGGTTTCCTTTGTGGTATCAGAGCTAACAGAAATTTATCACTGAAGCACCTATTGAGCTGAGCAGAAACCCTTCTGCAGGGACACTTACCAGTGGCCATAGTCTAGGTGCTGCCTGATAACAGTGTGCGGCTGTACTGTTCCATAGGCATCCACCTCGGGCATGTTCATATCATCAATGAAATAGATGAGTTTCCTGTTGCCTGGAGGGCCATAATTTCTGCCAGCTTTCTTTTCTAGAGGTTTCTCCAGGACAGCTGAGGAGAGATCCAGTGAGAGAAGAAAGGTAGAACTTCAGAGATGAATACCGAGGCAGTACAAGTGTTCACGACAAGATGAGGTGGCATCTCATGTATACACAAATAGCAGCTATTGCACTGGTAGGTTGGTCATTCTGTAGGATCAGAAGAGGAATCTGGAGTGACCAAGAAGCAATGGTGGTACTACCTGCTGGGCACTAAGCATCTTATAGTATGTGTTGTTAGGTTCTTCCAAATGTTTATTACCCCATCTAATTCTGACAACACAGAATAATGAAACAAATCCTATTTCACTTTGGAGCTAGGAGTAGCAAGGTACAGAAGTGCTGAACAATATTACAAAGGGAAAGCCAGGATGCAGAACAGAGAAGTTAAGCCCCAAAGCCCATGTCCCTGCCATACTTGTGGTTCTTCAGCTCCCATTGTTTATAGATTAGAAACCAAAGATGCATTCATGGTCACCAGGCCAGGTCTTTAACCCCAAAGAGATCTACAGAAAACTGTACCCCCATAGACTTTTCCACTGTGCCCAAGACACAATGGCCATGGCTCCTATCCAGAGCTCAGCTGGGAGCCCCTTTTGACCCTGAAAGCTGTAGGAGGAATCACTGGATATTTTGTCAAAAATCTTGGCAGAATTTCCATCTCCTGGGGTTCACAGTGAGGGGGAGTGGAAAAACAGCCTCTGAGAATGTCTGAGAGCATCCATCAGTGCCCTTGCCTGCCTTCAGTCCTATGGCCCCCTACTGGTGAAGAACAGTGACTTTCAGAGAACTAAGAACAGGCACTCTCCTGGACTTATCTCTTCCATTATCAAGCCAGAGAGAAGGAATCAGACACACAGCTTCCAGCCTGACGGGGCTTGTTGAGAACAAACTTAAGTAATAGGGTGGAGAGTTAGGATTCACTTCTTTTCTAATAAAGCAATTAAATATTTATGGATTGCAAGAACCAACACTTTCTTATTACAGCTGGGAGCCCTAAGAACCATCTGATTTCTTCTCCTGAAGAACAAGTTTGTAAACAAGGAGAAAGTGTCAACAGACGAGGAAGGTGACAGATAGAAAGACAAGTTCCTTCAAGATGCTTGAATATTCTAATTTCCTGGGCGGAAGTTAAATTAAGTGTTTCAAATAGGAATTAAATTTAAATTTAATTAGCATGCAATTAACATACACTATCAACCAATTAATCACCCAACACCTTTTTCCCTCCTCCCAAAAGATATAACAACTATATATGAGATCTGTCAAAATGAAATATAATTAATAGGCTGCCAAGGACATGCTTTGAGAACAGTCCTGCTAATAGGAAAGTTCTCCTTAGGAATACTTGTTTCTCCAACCTCCCAAGGCAATGGTATTCAAATCAGCCCCTTGAATTAAGCAGACCCTGTAATTTGGGTTGATTAAGCTCTTTAGCCATCTCCAAGACTGAGGAAGAAAAAAACACCCTAGTTAGCAAAAAGTGGCCATGGAGAGTGCTGGTTGTCTCAAATGGGATTTGTGCAGTTCTCCTGAGAAAGACAGGGGGAATGAGCCTTGATCCTCAGCCTTTCAAACCTCACTCTGCTTCTGCTCACATCTAGGAGGGAGTGACACTGAGTGGTGGTTCTGTATCCAGGTGGGCCTGAAGAGTGGGTGTGGCTTAAGTTTGAGGGATGCTGTTAGATGCTGATGTTGCAAGACAAACAAGAGTGATGAGGAGAGCAAGCTCCGATGAGCATTTCTGGCTGAATTCTGACCTGTCACACACAGGTCTGAGTCACACCTGCTGCATTTATGCATTGTGAACTTCTCTGAGGCTTGCGTAGAATGACACAATTCAGTCTCTGGCTTCAGGGAACAGTGCTGTCTTCTGTGTGAAGACCATTTCAGTATTACTGTGGCTGCCATCTTTGCGCTCTGGCTGTCACATGGCAATTACCCTACCCCAGTTGGACATCCTGATTTCCTCCTCCAATCTTTTCACTAAGTTCTCAAAACAACTGGGGAAGCCGTGTGAAGAGTAACCCAGATCATGTCAGTGCCCTGCTTAAGCTTTGCATGACATCTCTCTTCAGGCTGAGCAACCTCTCCACTCTCTGCTCCAGATACCTGTTTCTGATATAATTACTGTTCATTGCTCCAGAGCCTATGCTCTGGCTGTTTCCTATACCTCATATCCGTGTCTTCCAAATGCCAGCATGCTTTGTTTCTTCATTTATTTGCTCAGATATGCCCCTGCCTAGTAAGACTTTCGTGGTACTCTAGAGATCCCCCACCTGTGATGGTTTGTATGTGCTTTGCCTAAGGAGTGGCACTATTTGGGGGTGTGGCCTTGTTGGTGTAGGCGTGCCACTATGGGAGTGGGCTTTAATATCCTAGTCCTAGCTGTCTGAAAGTCAGTATTCTGCTAGCAGCCTTCAGATGAAGATGTAGAACTCTCAGCTTCTCTTGCACCATGCCTGCCTAGATGCCACCATGTTCCCACCTTGATAATGGACTGAGTCTTTGAACCTGTAAGCCAGTCCCAATTAAATGTTGTTCTTATAAGAGTTACCTTGTTCATGGTGTCTGTTCACAGCAGTAAAGCCCAAACTAAGACCTCATCTTTTTCCTACCTCTGCTGAATTTTTTTATAACACTCATCACTAATAATTCCTGTACTCAGAAGCTTAGATTCTCATATGAAAAGAGTGGGTGAGATAACAAATAAAAGGACAGGAATTATTTTGTCTTTTTATAGAACGTTCTTTAGCACACAGAAGAATGCTGAGGAATTGTTTATTTGGTTGAAGGATGGATGAATATATTGTAACAAGCCCTGAGAAAGAGCAAATGCAATTCTTATCTCCATATTGGAGTTAAAGGTACAGGAGTTGAACAAGGCAGGTTAAGCTTCTTGTTGGAACCAGAATCTAGCTCTTTAGCTATTGATCCATTTTTTTTTCCTCACTGGACATAGGAGTGACTTTTCTGGGTACTATAACAAACTACTTGATGAAAGCAAATTAAGTTTGAGGGTATAGTCCATCATGGCAAAGGAGGCAGGGAGCAGTTGGTCCATTGCAAGGACCGTCAGGAAGCAGAGAGAGGTGAAATTGTTTTATCTTTTTTATCCAGATTAAGACCCAAGCCCTTAGAATGGTGCCTTTCATGTGGAGGGTGGGCTGTCTTACCTCAGGATGTTAACTCATTCTAGAAAATTCCTTATTGATATGTCTAGATGTTTATGTTTTTGGTAATTCTATATTCTGTCAATTTCACAATAAATATTAACTACCACATTGGGTGAGTGACCCCTTGTGCCTTCATCCTCAGCCTCTCTGGGTTGTTTCTGACCATTCTGGCTCTCCAGTATCTAGATTCAAGAGTGATACATTTATACATCCAAATGGTATGCCAGAGACCTGATGTGGTAAGCAGTTGACATGCACTGTGTTACTAACTATTCTTAGAGCCCCCTCCCCTGATGAACTGTCTTTACTTCTCAAAATTATTTCAGGAGAGAAGACTGAGTTTTAGATCAATCAAGGTTTTTACAAGCTCAAATGACTACAAAGAAGCAAAGCAAGGGCTTTACCTCAAGTCTGCCCGGTTGCAGACTCTCAGGAAACCACAGCTGCCAACTAAGTCTGCACAGGCCTAGAATCTGCTTTCTGCCTTTAGAAATTCTCAGCTCATTGCCTGCTCCATATTTTTTATAGATAGCATCAATAATTAATCATGACGTTCCTTGCAATTGCATGATTTGTGTACTTGTGCTTGAACTATTTTCCTTTCAGATTATTTAAGTTTTTCATATGTTAAAACTTTTTGGTTGTATCTGTAAGGTCTTTTGATGTATTCTTTCAAGAAATAGCTTGCTTTGCATGACTATAAAAATCATACATATTCATTCTGGAAAGATTAGAATGCATAAAAATTCACAGTGACGAAAGTGACAATTGGCCAATTTTTTTTTCACCTAGCAGTTAGCAATTCCTTCAACATTCTTATGTCCTGTACTTTATTCAAGATACTTGTTTTTATTAGATTTTTGAATCTCTATAAACTATAATTGCTTTGAACATATTGCTTATATATCTATATTTTAGTTCTCATTTAATATGCTATATAATACTTATTTTCAGTTTCTTTGGCAACAGAATCTTAGTATAAAGTGCAGGCTTGCTTTAAACTAAAAAGTCTACTGCCTCAACCGCTGGAGGGCTGGGATTGCTAATGTGAGCCATCATGTCTGGCTGTATGGCAAATTTCTCCATCTGATAATAAAGGCGCTTTTGAAACATGATTTTAATGACTGTGCTATGCTTCATAATTTATGGGGTGACTTCTCTGTTGTCTGAAGGTAGGGTTCATAGTTTCATTGTGCTTTCAATCACCTACAATTCCAAGCAGAATTCTTGCTCACTAGATAGACTGCAGATGACCAGCATTAATCTGTATCATTTTCCTTTAGGAAGATGTTGAGTAAAGAGAGATATCTAGCTATAGCAGAGCAAGCACAGTACTCCTTTGAGGCAGGGATTTGAGTAGATCTTTGAAGGTAACCAGTAACCTTAAGTTTTAATGGGCAGGTTACAGAGACTCGGCTTACACTTTTAGACATCTGAGTTCCTCTTTAATTAGTATAATTAAGCTTTAGAGTGTTAGTTGAATTAATAATTCAAATCTCAGTCAAATGATAAGAGAATACAGGGTTACCATTAGCATGAAGTTCAGCCAGCTTCTTCTCATTCCAACGTCCTTCACCAAGGGGAGTAAGGGAGTCCTTACTCCCCCTTTTCTGTCTTGATCAGTCTCTGGATCTTTACAAATTTTATTATTATTATCTTAAAAACTTATTCACATTTCATCTGAAGTGAAAATGACCACTCTAATTTCTATTTGGCTATGGTTAATGAGTGCCACCATGCCCAGTTGAGAGTGTTTGTATATAAATAACATATAATTGGGTCTTGTGGTTTTTTTTAAATTCACTTTGACAATCTTCTTTTAACTGATATATTTAGAGCATTGACAATTAAAGTGATTATTGATATGATTTAGAACAAAAAAAATTAAAAATTTATTCACATTTTCAAAAAGAATGAGAAGAGAACCAATAGAGGAGACACAGAAAGAGATCTATTAAAACAAAGACTGAAAGGGACCATAAAGGAATTTGGAAAGAAAGACATTTGTCACGGTAATCTAAGATGATGCAGTTATCATAACCCATGAAACTTATCTCACATTTGCCTTTATAAACCACCTTTTTGAAAGCTCAGAGCTAAATCTATGTTTAACTCCAGTAACCACAACTTCTTAGATTAATAGTATAAATAATTTCACCTCTTCCAAACAAAAACTTGTTTCAGGTAACAAATTCTTAATAGTCATAGTTATTCACAAAGGAGATATAAGAATATGCAATGATTTTCAACAGAGAAGATATTAAATTAAAGCTCAAAAGCCTTTTTATCATAGTGATCTGCAACAGAACCCAAGAATAAATCATTTGTTTAGCAAAGGGAGATAAAACTATATAGCTGGTTTGTGGAGAGTCTGGTGGGATGGAGAACAGAGACCTCAACTCTAGCTGTAGCCTTTCCAGCATGGCTGTACATGGAAAGGAGAGTAGCTTGTTAAAGGATGAAGTAGGGTCTTGTTATAGTCTTAGTCAAAGAGAAAGATAGGAGCACACTGCAGGCATTCTGCTATGAAGATAAAGATACATGTCTTACAGGGTATCAAAATAGAAGGGTTATATAGTTTGATAAAATCAGACAACTTTGCTATTAACTCTGACAAGAGACATTTAAAACATTAAGTCTTGTATGCTCATTTTATGAGAAAGAAAATTACCATCAGTACTGTGACTCTTATGGCTCTCAACTTCATTCTCTTTTGATGCTTTCTAGCTGAGGTGACCAGAGTGTGAAGAATGAGACACATGGACAAATTTATGAGGTTCTGCCCATTTCCCTATCCATCCATGAATCCATCCACATCTATCTGTGTACCCATCTATATTGGGTTGCCTCATATAGACCAGGCTGTTTCGATTCACTTACTGCAGCTCTTTATTTCCCTCTTTGGAGTGAAAATACAATGAATAAAGCAGAAGCCATTCAGTCATCTTGAATGATAAGCCAGGGGAATAACAAATATTTAATACTGGTATCATTAAACAATGGATCTAGAGTTTGTAAATGTTTACCTTTGTACTTTCTGGTGTGTGTGTGTATGTGTGTATGTGTGTGTGTTTTCTACGTTACCATCATTAGGTTTTCTGCTACGTACAGCCAAAAGCATTACTAATGAAGTAATCCATTACAGGATGGGCTGGAGGATTGAGTAAACTAGAGGGGGTGCGGATAGAGCTCTTAGCATAAGGCTGACTACATTAACATTGAATTTGTGCTGTGTATACAGCTATGTGAGCTGTGGGAAAGCTTGAAGCACATTCCTCATTTGCATTTCAGTCACTTTGAAGAAGACTCAATGAAGGCACTAGTATTGGAAGCCTTGACAGAAAAGCGAGGTAGGTACAGCCAGCAGCTGCCTTCTCTACACAAGAGCTTCTGTTGTGGAGAAAAAAGCATCCTCTGGGCTAGAACAATTTGTAAGCTGCAAAATGTTCCAAAGATCCCTTGGGATTGGCCTATGAGGTGGGGTTATTCCTTATTTCAAAGCAAGAACATCTCCTCTGAAAATATTAGCTTTTTTTCCCCCAGAATACTTTTTATTTGGCTTCTTTGTTAAGTAAGAAAAGTTTGTTTATGCTCTTTTGATTCTGGCAGCTGTGGTTTAGGAAGGATGGTATAATGTAGACTCTTAACTTTGACAGACATTTTTTTCCTAATATTATTATAATAATAGATTCCCCCTACTAAGCAGTTGTTTGTTAGGAATCATCTGGAGTGATTTTTACAAATTTTATCTTACTATTCAAGAGTGAAAAAATGAAGTGTTGACATTGAACAACATGGGTTATTCTAAAATGCAGCTGAGTGAGGAGACAAGTAAGAAAAGAGCATATATGCTATTTTAGTCTATAAAATAATAGAAGACACAAACTCATCAGCTCTGAAGAAAAATCAGTAGATGTCTGGCATAGGGAAGTGGGGTGAGAGGGGTGAGAGGGGTGGCATAGGGAAGAGAGAGTTTGGTGTGTTCAGTATTTCAATAATGACAATGGTTTTATCAGTATGTAGATATTTCAAACCCTACCAAGGATTATACTTTTAATATGAAACTTATTACATTTGTTATAACTCAATAAAAACCTTTCCTAAGATGAATTCTGTAAAATGGGAAAAATTCTTTACCAGCTATACATCTGACAGAGGGCTAGTATCCAGAATGCACAAAGAACTCAGAAAATGAAACATCAAGAAAACAAACTACCCAATTTAAAAAAAAATGGGACATGAAACTAAAGATGGTTCTCAAAAGATGAAACACAAACGGTCAAGAAAAAATTTTTTTTTAAATATCCAACATCTGTAGCCATTAGAGAAATACAAATTAAAATTACTTGGAAATTTCATCCTACCCAGTCAGAATGGATGAGGGAAAAATGAAAATAAAACAAATAAACAGTAACAAAAATCAACCCACAAATGATGATAAATACTGGCAACGGTTAAGGTAAAGGGAAAATTTAATTATTGCTGGTTGGCACAGAGACCAGGGAAATCAGAGTGAAGGTTCCCCAGAAATCTAGAAACAGATCTGCATGGTCCAGATACCATGCTTGCACATATACTCAAAGGAGTGTATGCATCCTTGCACATATACCCTAAGACAGATACTTGCCCCTCTGTGTTCACTGCTGCTGGGCTCTTAATAGGTAGGTCATGGGAAAAGCCTAGATGTCCATGAGGAATGGGAAGGGAAAACAGGATACATTTATACAGTGGAATATTATTCAGTTTTTAAGAAAAACAAAATTATGAAATTCAAACACTGCACTTTTTTTTCTCTCTTGTGGATGATAACTTTGAACCTTCAGATATGTGTGTTTCATTTAAAATACACAGCGATACCAGAACATTAGTAAGAGGTAGGTGGGGGGGCAGTTAGTTGTATAAAGAATTAAGGGGTAATAATTTAACAGGAATTTGGGGTAGTAAGTGGAAAGGGAGGGTAGAAAAAGGAATGCAGAGTAATAAATAACACTAAGGTCCTTTCCAAAAAAATATATGGAAACCTACTATAGTTGACACTTCCTAGTATATGGAAATATATTTATGTGTAATAGATATAAATAGTTAAAGTGGGGTTACCCTAAGGGACGACAGTTCCCATAGTTGACACCACAGACTAACTAACAAAAATCTTAGTGCCAGAAATGGGCTGTCTCTTCGGAGTTGTTGACCAGTGAGGTCCACAGATCCCCAAACATTACAAGCAGTTGCTAATGCTCTTAACTGTCTTCTGAGACTTGATGGTAAAAGCCTACAACACTACACACTTGAGTCAGAGAACTTGAAGAGATCAAGCTTTATCCCTGCTTGCTCTAACTTTCATAGTTTTGGAAGGTTTCATGGGTAACACTGGAGAAGAAAGGCAATTACCAATCTTACCTAGCTGTGAACCTTAAGAAATACAGTAATAACTGGGTCCATAAGACCCACCCACTCTTGTACGGGTGATATGGATATCATAGGCGAAACGAATCATTAATTGATTGGAATTAATTCTCCTCCCCATGATGAAACACATATCTGGCACTATTTTCAGGCTAGGAACCCATGGCTATATAGTTCATAGGCCTTGGGGAGAATTTACTTTTCTTCTTCTAAATGGATATAGTATTTCACTTATTCCCAATGACTTATTATTATAGGTTAATGTATCTCTCGGTTGCCATCAGAGAAGTTTGTTCTTACAATAGATGGCAATTAACACGAAGATGCACAGCTGGTCCATATACAGAGCGTAAGAGAATGTGGGATGCTTAACCATACATGGGATGTCTGCATCATGCTCTCTTCCCTCCAAGGCTTGGAGATCACAGTGGAAGATGGTATATTAACAGATGGGCCCCTCGAGGATCTCTGGCTGGGCTGAGGACAGGGTGCAATCGGCGGCTGTCTGTGGGCAGCCCGCGATGGGTGGTGAGCAGGCAGGGAGAGTTCGCTGCTGCCCTGCCCCAAACTGCTTCTCAGCGCCTCAGGGACGGCGGAGAGGGGTGAAGTGTTACAGCTCTTTGAAGTGTGAAGGCTGGCCAGCGACAAAAGCTCTTCAACAGCGGGAAGGATCTCACACACATTTACTTTTGCGCTTGGCCAATATATAGTTTTTGGGGTGGCAGCAGGTAACCCCTATTGGCTTGGTCTGAGAGCTTGGGAATGCCTCATCTGCATGAAGGTGCTACTCTTCCGTGATCACTGGCCATGGACCTCTCTGTGGGAGGGGTTGTGGGGAGCTGAAGCTAAGAGAGCCAGATGACTTTGGGAAGCTCGAAGAGCCTCCCGTCCCAATGGCCTTCTTCAGACCAGGGTGCAGGGGCTTCTAGAGCTTTCTACCAAGCTTTCTGACCTTTTCTCATAGCCCACTGGCCCCCCCCCCATGTGTATGTGTGTATATGTGCACATGAGTGCAAGCACTTCTGGAGGCCAGACAAGGGAGTACATGGAAGGACATGTTGTTGTGAGGCACTTAATGTGGGAGTTAAAGACTGAACTTGGGTCTTCTGCAAGAGTAGCACAGGCTCTTACCTGCTGAATCTCTTCTCCAGCCCCATATAATTTACATACATACATACATACATACATACATATATGTGGGTGTGTGTGCATGTATACATATATATCTTATATTTCTTATGCATCATATGTTCATATATGAAATGTATGATATATGGTAGATATAATATAAAAGAAATATTACACATATATCTTTGAAACCATCATGTAGAAAGTGGTACACACACTGACCTGTATCTCCCTTTTTGTCTCTTGACAATGCTATGGAAATAATTCCAACTTCACCTTTGTGAAACTTTCTGTCTGTAATTCTGAAAATTACTCCACCATGTGAATAATTAGGCTACATCCATCTCCTCTCATCATTGCAAGCCCACTGTAAACACCCAATGTTTCTGTCAATATGCTGCCTGTCTTGTGTAGCTAAGCCACGTGCTTTAGTCTTCCTAATCCACAGTGCCTTCCATCCTAGCTGCAGCTGCAACACTGGGCTGTCAGACTAGGGGGTTTGCACAGTGACTGCACTAGTTTGCCTCTTTGTTGAGTGAGTGCAGGTGGCTGTTTCAGGAGTTCATAGGTGTCATTCAAGGCTTCATTTCCCCTTGATACCAGGTGTCTAGCTTTCCCCTTTCCAATTGGTGGCAGAACCATTTCTTTTAGCACGTGGCTGCGTGTTCAATAAGACCATTATTTAAAAAGAATAAACTTATATGTAACTATAATAAGAACAATGGGATAAAATCATAAAACTCACACCTTAATGAGTTTGCTGTCTTTTTACCCTCATTTATGCCCTGGAGGTTCTTTCCTTTGTTTAGATCTGAGAGGTATGGAGCAGTGAGATGATGGGGCATCTCTTTCCCAGTGACACCATGTTTTCTAACATCGTATTATTATCTTGCAATGGGCTGTGGTGAGAGTATTCCCATCACAGGCATAAGCTTATCACACAAAAAAGTTAAAGTTAACAAGTGTCAAGCAAAATGACGATGACTTAGGTCAGAATATCACTCATTGTCAGATATACAAGTATCTTCTCTCTAAGTACCTATATTGTAGCTTTTCATGTCAGTGTTTGTATGTGTGCATGCATGAGTACATGTCTGTGTGTTTTATGTGTGTGTCTGTGTCTGTTATGTATGTGTGCATATGTGTGTTTGCATGTATGTCTATGTGTTTAGTGTGTGTGTATATGTGTGTGTACATGCCTGTGGGTGTGCATGTGTGTGTGTCTGTTTGTTATCTATGTGTGCATGTGTGTGCTTGCATGTATGTGTCCGTGTGTTTGTGTGTGTGTGTTATGTGTGTTATGTGTCCCTGTATTTAGTGTGCATGCATGTGTGTGCGTATAAGCTTTCTATAACTCTAACAGCTACAATTGGCAGGACAGGGGTGAAGTTGCTCCTCCAACTCCACTTCTACCTTTATTTTGCTAAAGCATTACCTTGGATGCATCTTCTAAAGAAAGTATGCTTGATTTGCTTTGTCTTCTGAGACAGGGACTTCCTCTGTAGCTCAATGTGAGCTCATTTTGTAGTCCACACTGGTGATGGGCTTGGGTTGCCCTTCTTGCCTCTGCCTCCAGGTGTGGAGATTACAAACCTGTGCTACCATTCAAAACTTAGAAACGTTTTCCTTTAACGTGTAGAGTATTCCTTCATAAATTGAGACCTTCTTATAAGAGAGGAGCAATGAAAAGTGATTAGCACAGGGAGAAGGTCTGCACTGAATCTACCTCCACTCAGAGCCAATGAATGAACACCCATGGTTAGTTCAACACTGATCCCAAGAAAATTCAGAAGACAGGATGCATGAGGCTTTTCTGGGTATGAATTTACATATCCAGCTTCCTAATCTTAGCTTCTGATCCAATCTACCAGATTTGAAGAATGGGTGAAATAATATCTGCAGATGCTCCCAGCACCCCCGTGCAGACCTCTGTATGGTGCTGGGAAGCTATAGGATTATTCTGATGGAATTTATCAGGTCATAGGGCACAGGAAGAAAGATAAAAGGAGGCAGTTGTTAAGGGGTGTTGGGGACAAGGGCCAGAGGTGTGTGGGGCGAGGGAGGAAGCAGTGCTGTGGACGATGGAGATCCAGCCCTGATATCATGGAAGCTCTGCTAGCCTTTTAGTGCCTCATACCCCGGGCCCTGGGGCTGCTTACCTTGCAGCATTGCTGATGTAGTATAGTAGTTGAAGGGCACATTCTTCACCATGTATTCCTCAGGGTTAAGGCTGGAAAGCTTTGCCCCCACCAGCACAGACTTGCCTGAGCCTGCAGAGCCGACCAGCATAACCGGCCGCTTCCGTTCCATAAGACGCTCCATGAAGTAGCACACACGGATGGTCTCACTTGTGTGTACCAAACAAGCCTGGAAGAGAATGTGATAGGCATGTCACACAACACTATGTTCTGGGACATTCCAGAAGAGGAGATTCTGTCATAGGGAAGCTTGCCTAATAAGGATTGGTCTGAGTATCTTTCCTAATATCTACTGTTTGTCCACCTTGCAAGCCCACTGTTATTACACCCTGGAGTTCAATAGAGACTGTCTTCTGACTCTCTAAGGCATCTCCAAAGGAACTACAGTATCATCTGGCCTTTCCATCTCCTGTCCTCTGTCCCTAATGATGCTTACTGGGTTCTCTACTTGCTTCCTTTCCTGTATCCGGAGACCTTGTGGCTTCATTACACCTAGGATTTAAAAAAGAATACAACTGGCTACCAAGTGGTTTATACACGGTCAAGCACTTGATACCAACAGGGGTCGCTGCTGAGCACCATCATGGGTACCATGTCATTGGTTGGCCATTCCCATTTACCTGCAAAGGCATCTCAGGGTCAAATTCAAACTGGGGGATGAGCTTGGCCCAGGGCTCAAATTTCTTAGTCTCTGGGTCTATGTAGTAGTCAAAGACAGTTCCATGGGAAGGAAACTTGACTGTTTTGAACTCAGTCAGCCACCATTTGCTGAACTCTGCTCGGTAGTCTACAAGCTGCAAAGACAAAAGTGGTCACAGTACAGATCCAACAGAGTCCAAGGGGCCCATGCAGGTAGCTCTGGCACTGATAGACCTTGAAGTAGGGGCACAAAGAGTTCCCACCTACGTGTGTGTGTGTGTGTGTGTGTGTGTAGGATGGAGCAGTTGCCTAGAATGACAGAGCTTCTAGAACATCAACTCTGTCCAGGACCAGAAGGCAGAGGATGCCCTAAGACAGATGTTGCCATCTGGCAGTTGCTAGCATTTGAATGTGTTGAATGTGTTCTATTTATATGCTGAAAAGTTAATGTCTCAAGTCATGTATAATGGTACCTAGAGATGGGGCTTCCATGGAAAGGAGAATTGGGATGAGATGAACCACATGGCAGGGCCTCCATGGTAACTTTCAAAGAAGAGAGACTTAAGCTAGCATACTTGCTCTGTGATCCATGGGATGCTCTCTGCCCTATTGTGACATATCAAGAAAGCAGGTGCAGTGCCAGGCTCCCAGAAGTGCAGTCTCCAGAACCAAGAGCTCAACAAATTCTACTCTTTAAAAATAACCTAGCATGTGGTACAAAGAAAATGGAGTAAGATGACTACATATAAGCAGCTTTGCTTGACAATGTGGTTACAACATTGGCACTGGAATGCATCACAGCTCCCCAAGAGCAGAGAAGGTTGAAAGAGGGAAGGTATACAAATACAGAGGAGGTCCTTGACCCCTGGAAGAACAAGTGTGGACCATGACCTCCTGAAGAGAGAAACCACTTCTAACCCTCCCAGACATCTGAGACTAAGCAATTTCATGATCTAAATAAAGGCTGACAGCAAAAACACAGAGCAGTTGAGCAAGAAGAGCTACAGAGGCTAGTCACACCCTTCTGGGTCTCACTTTTGTCATGTAAAGATAAAGGCTTTAGAAAAGAGCCGTAGAAAAGCTTCCTTCAAGACCTAATAGGACATCTAGAAACAGCAGAGGAGATAAAGCCTGTTGGTCTTTCTGACAGAAATAATAGGTTGTGCATTACAACTTCCATGTCTTAATATAAAGCACAAACCCTTTAGAGGTAGAGCTGAACATCCATGCAGTCCATTGTGTCCAAGTTGAAACCTAGCAACTATCCAGCACAACAAAACCACACTGCATATATCCAGACACAGGAAACATCATAGAAAAGATGGACTGACCATTGTAGGGGACAGAGGGCAAGGCAGAGACAGTATTCAAAGACTAGACGAATGATAGGGCTGGTGTAGGGGAATGAATCTGGATCCTGATGGAGGTAGGACACTACTCAATTACTGTCTTCTAAGTAATAGATGCAATTCTTTTGTTTCAAAATGAGGATGGAGGCTTACCTTGTGACACACATGTGATCCCAGTGATCCAGACGTGGAGGCAGGTGGATCAAGGGTTTAGGGACAGCCTGGGCTATAGAGTGGAACCCTGTCTCAAAACAATCAGAACCCAATAGCCAACCAAAATAGAAAAACCAAACCAAGAATAAGAAATGAGAATAGGAAGAGGCCAAAGATATGGACAGGCTTATGTATAGTTCTGATTCTGATTTCAATTCAGATTAAGGGGATGTTGCTGTTTGCTAACCATAATCCCAGAGAAAACCCCATTTTAACTCATGGATGGAGTCTTTGAAGACCCTTTTGGTTTCTAGGGAGACCTCATGGCTGCCTCTAGGAAGAATGAAGCTGTTTGTCCTCTCCGCCCCTCACCTCAACTCATCCTTGATCTATCTGGTTAGTTCTTGGCCAGGCTGGGTGGAGAACTCTAATTTGTCTTCCTGCCAACCCCATAATCTGGCACTTACTCTAAGCTTCCACTCTAGAGACAAGGTGACCCCAGCTGACTGAGCCATTGGTCCCCTCTGTACTCAGCTGTGTGGGGGCTCATTATAGGAATGCATTCTTATAAAATCCAGTCTCCCATGTGCTTCATGCTCTATTATGGCCATGCCCTTTAAACTACATGACAGTAACACACTGTTTATAGAGTGTGGGGTCTGATTTCACTACATTCAGTTATCACAATGCTCTGAATTGTCTTGGTTAGTTAGAACGATCCCTGTTTTCTGTATGTAAGCTCTCACCCCAGTCTTGTGCTCTCTCTATGATATCCCTGTGGGAGATTACTTTCTGTGATTGTTGCCAAGTATTCACCAGTATCTTGTTGCTTTTTTCTTTTAATTGGACCTTCCACACAGGTATCGGCTCCATTTTTGTTTGGTGTGTGGTTTTACTGACAGCTAGTTAATTGAGGCACCGTTGGTAGTGCTGATGCAAATATCTGGCCAAATTCCTATTCTCTAATTTACATCACTCTTTGGAGTTTGGCTTTAATGTAGGTTATGTGGGATTCCAGGTACTCCCTGGTGCTAAAAGCTTTCTACTGTATCTCTCCCCATGGGCCAGAATGGCTGTTCATAGTTCCAAGAGTTTAAGACACCGGGGAGGGTGCTTTCTTCTAGGCTTTTAGAAAGACTAGAGTGGATTTAAATACCTCTACATAGATTGGAAAATTGATCAGGTGCCTATCCTGCTAACCGCCAGCAGCTGGAAGGCTAGAGACTGTATCTGATAGAAAGCATAGGTCTCTGCTTTTTCAAGTCTCATCCATCCTGCACACTGTGACTCTAAAGGTGTACTGACTGCTTTTATGTATCAACTTGACAAAAATTAGAGTCATCAGAGAGGAAGGATCCTCAGCTGAGAAAGTGCCTCCACGAGATACAGTATTTTCTCCACTAGTCATCAATGGAGGAGGACTCATCACTTTAAGGGTGGTGCCATCCCTGGGTAGGTAGTCCTAAATTCTATAAGAAAACTGACTGAGCAAACCAAGGGAAGCAAGCCAGTAAGCAGCACCCCTCCATTGGCCTCTACATCTGCTCTTGTCTCCAGGTTCCTGCCCTGCTTGAATTCCTGTCCTAACTATAAGCCAATTAAACCTTTCCCTCCCCAAGTTGCTTTTCGTCATAGTGTTTCATGGTAGTAATAGAAACCTTAATAGTGGAACCTCAAAGTAGTCTGAAGAGCAGCCCCCAAGGACTATAAAGCAGGCACAGAACCTTCTAGATGTCAAACTTCCCAGCCTACACATCTTTCCCTTCTCACTCTCAAAGTCTCTGACTCTGGGATGGGATCAGGGAAAGGCTCCTAGGAGCCTGTGAGAGTTGCCTCCTGAAGTGTGAGCAGCATGCAATAATGGATTGGTGCGTGGAGAAGAACTTTCCCTATGACAGAGCAAAGTGTTTATTCCTCTGATCTCACTCCTTGCCTTTCCAGAGTCTTCAAATACGGCTATATCTGGCAAGGTTGAATCTTTTTAGTTTTTTGGAAAAAAAAGCGTTCTAGAGGGCTTGGAAGATGAGTTCATTGGCCAAGTGCTTACCACACAAACATGGGACTCCAAGTTCAAGCTCCATTCCCATACAAAAGTTGAGCACAGAAGCACATGCCTATAATCCCAGTGCTGGGGGTCTCTAGCGCACGCTGGCCACCCAGTCTGTCTAGGTTAGTCGATGGGCATCAGATAACAGTAAGAGACTGTCTCAAAATATAAGCTGTAGAAGAGTTGAGGGAGATGTGTGACACTGACTTCTGACCTCTACATGTATGCACACACATGTGCATGTACACACACATACACATGTACATGCACATACACAACTAGCCCCACTATCAACCTGGATCAGAAGGAATAAATCATAACTCAATGGCAATTACAGCTTGCCTGGCCTCCTGTTATGAGACAACACCAGATCCTTCTGTAGAGCTGAATATTTAGGTTAGGAGAATATTGCTAGCAAGCGTGTATACATGCCAGCCCTATTCTCAGTACCTCCCAAGTATCCACACTGGATGATTAGAACAATACCCTCATCAACATCCCAGGGGCTGTCATCATCCTCTGGTCACATGGGGAGAGCAAGGAAGAGACAGGATGAATATCTCACTCACAGTCTCCCAGGTAATACTGACAGTTACAATTCAAACCCTCTAAGTGGTTTCTCTTTCCTTTTCTGCTTTGCTTCCTTGTTTTTTTTTTCTCCTAGTTTTCTTTCTCTTGTCAGTGGTTTATTGTTGAACCCCTTTATTGATAAGTAAAACTGTGCATATTCAATGGATACAATTTAGAGAATTTGCAGCTAAGCACATACTCATGAAGTCATCACCATAGTCAATAGATGAACCTATCAAATGCTTCCCAGTCGCCTTCCACTCCTCTGATTTCCATTATGATTGTTGCATTTTAGGATAAGCATACCAAACATACAATCTTTTTATGACAGGGTGATGTTAACAGGGAGATATTAAGTGAAATAAGCTCAACATGGAAGGACAGACTCTCTATGCATAATAAATATAAAAATATTCAAATGCCTAGAAGCAGAGGGTAAAATAATAGTTGCCAGGGACTGTGGGGAACAGAAAGTAGTAAGTCTTGGCCAAATGTTTCATTCATACCAGGTGGATAAGTCTATAATAAACAAGTCTGTATAGAATTGTACCTGTGGTTAACAACACTTTAATGTGGATTTTAAAATTTGCTCACATAATCCATGTTTTTGACATCTTTATAACATTGCATGATAGCTAGACCCAGTTATAAAACACTGGCTTGTATAATCCTGAATATGTTAGGTCTAGGTAAGACATACTAAACTAAAGAAAGGGGGTATGAATATAGGAAGGGTTAGGGAATTGAATGCTGGAGTCATTGTCTTAGTCAATGTCTCTATTCATCAACAACACGAGGTTACAGTGGTCAACACCCAGTGGTAAATGTTACTTGGTTTCCTACTTACAGTTAACATTTGACCTGACCTTCTCTGTGCTTAAGGGATATAGAGACATCCTGGAGAAGTCTGGCTAGCTACAGAGTAGCACATCCCTCTGAAGATCTCTAGAATATTGAAGATATTCCTTTCATTTAGGTTTCTATAGTACAACATCCTTTGACCCCTCTCTATAAAATCCAAGGCATCTGGCGGAGTATCATATACACATCCCCACAGTTGTCTAAGCCCCAACATTGCATAGCTTTTCACAAAAGCAGAGGTGTGGTCCTCATCTCAGAAAGCAATAGCTCCAAACATACCACACACTCCTTTGTCTCAGCCTGTGAGGCTTCTGCCAGGAGATGCATGCCTTTAAGTGGCACAATGTGCAAGAAACTACTCTGATGATTTCAAATAACCTCAAAGTTTAGTAGCCTACCCTCCAACTCTGTGGGAGCATCAGTTTTTGTTGTTGTATACTACAACAGGTTTTTGATCTCAGTGTGCCATCTTACCTGATCTTGGACCATGGCACCACCAAATGCCCAGATGGCAGCAAACACAAAATAGAGTTCGTATATTTCTTTGGGGCAGTCTGCAGGGATATCCTCCTTTGTCAGGAGGCACTCAAGGAGGTAACACAGCATCTGGATCATACTCTGCTCTGGGACTGGAATTATCTTCTTAAATCTGCAGAGAAAGAGGGAGGGGAAAGTCTAAGACTCCATGAGTATTCTGCTCTTGAGATGCAACTACACATCCATGGAAGCCCATTGGTTTCAGAGGGCTCATGGTTTTTTTTTCCCTAATGTTCCTTGGGAGCACAAAGGATTATGGGTAGGCCTTCTGTATCCATAGATACAGATACTCTTGGGTCAGTTTCCTTTAAAGAACTGAGTCTGAAAGAGCCTTCTATGACAAGGTTCTTGTCTCATCTCTCCTCTGATACCTTCTTTTCCTATCTTCTCCTTTGTTTGCATTGAAATTTACTTCACAGTATTTGGGGAGTGCAGGTGTGAGACAAAATGAACCAGTGCTCATGTTTTTACCCATCATGCAATTTCTTCAAAGCCCAAAGAACAGCTAAATTCTGAGGATGGTAGCTTAGTAGTAGAGAACTTGCACATGGTCCCAGGTCAATCTCCAGCACCATCTGTGAATGTACACATACACACATGCATGTGCACACACTCATACAGCCATATAGTTATATACTCTCACACCACACATCTCTCTCTCTCTCTCTCTCTCTCTCTCTCTCTCACACACACACACACACACACACACACACACACACACACACACATCTATACCTCCAACTGTGGAGAGTAAATATCATGTAAACATACAGCTAGTTCATATTACAGTTTGCTTTGGGATGCTGTCCTACTAGGCTGTGGGAGGCCGTCACTGTCATTCAGTATTTCCAGATAAACAGCACTACCAACAGCCATCTCAAAACTCATTTACCACCTTTGGGCCTCTAAGTTGACTGGCATCCCCTTTCTCCAAGTTTTTTGTTTGCAGTTGCTTGTAATCTGTCTGTAGTTCTTACAACAGCATGTGTGTGTGGTCTAATGGTAGATATGATTTCCGTGAGTAATGAGGAAGCCAAGCTCTAATGATCCATCCATCCATCATTTGTTCAATACATACTTGTGACAGAATAATAAAATATCATCATCTCTGGCTCTATATTGGATAAGGCACCAGAATAAAAGATACCAGTTGCCTCTCTACTACAGAATGAGGTTCCAGACAACCCAGGTGGGACCAACTTGCAACTCTGACCTCTGGACTTCTTAGTGGTATTCAGGATCAAAGTGATTGCAGTGAAAACTTTGGTTTTCAGGAGATACCCTATGTCCCACAGGAAGGCAAGGGTTTGTCCTGAGGGACAAGTAGGGAACAGGATTCAGGTAGGTTGCTCTGAGTTGGAAACTCTGGTGTCTGAGAAACACAAGGGCTCATTGATCTGAGGGCATTTGTAGAGCGGTTTCTTGCTGAGGCATTCTGAGCTCCAGTTTGTCAAAGCAAGGGAGAGGAAAAGGGTTTTGGGAATCCAGTGAGATCCGCATGCATGTGGTACTGTTTGCGGGCTATAGAATCACCTTGCAGAATTTTGCATGACCAGTAGCACATCACTGGATAAAGGAGTTGGACACATATTTTTCAAGAAACGTAGATGGGAGGAGATGCTAGAGATGAGGAGGGCCACAAGGAACAATCACATGTCCCAAAGGAAGGAGTTAGATTTTTGAGATCTATAGTTATAGTAGCCATGGATACACAGTTCCAGCCAAGTGACATGCCCCCCTTTTCTCTTTGCACTGTCTTCTTTCAGTTCTGAGGGGTGAGAAGATGCTTTGACATATAGGAAAGAATAGATGATGAACACTGCCCCTCCTGACCATGGAATAGTACTTCTGAATCAGAAATCTTTATTGTCAATAAGGTCTGGTTCTTTAAGTTTTCAGTACACTATGGCGTGCGTGCGTGCGTGCGTGCGTGCGTGCGTGCGTGCGTGCGTGCGAGCGAGCGAGCGAGCGAGAGAGAGAGAGAGAGACAGAGACAGAGACAGAGATACAGAGAGACACAGAGAGACACACAGAGAGAATAGAAGTGAGTAGATGAATATTTATTACCAAAGAATGACCAGGAACCTTGTAACCATTGACTCTCATGTTTTGTGTTTGTTCGAGACAAGTCATCTTGGCACATAATTCAATTTTGTACCAGTCGTATCACTCAATCTCACCACACCTTCCTCAATTCCCCAATTACACACCTGTGACACCATGCATATCTCACACTTAGATCTTACCCAGGGGCAGGACAGGAACCAGCTCTACAAAAACAGTTTTGAAGGGACCCTAAAGTTGCTTTATAGTTAAACTTTATTAAATAAATTGTACTGAAAACCTTTACTGCGTGAGCGCTAAGATGACCAAAGAAACACAGGCTGCCAGAATCTTCAGGGAATAAACTGGGAGAAGTTAGATGACAGCTCAGCAGAGATGGGCAGCATGCTTCCAATACCTATAGCGTTAATAGCAAAATCAACTAGGGAATTTTACAGAGCAGCGGAGAAAGTTCTGCGCTGTCTCAAAGGGATCTTGGCATTTAGGGAGTTTTCCATACCCTAGTTAAGAGAGAGTGCCAATAGCAGGCAGCAGTAGCTAAGCTTAAGGTAAGGAGCCTCAGGAAGTCTGTACCACACTTTTTGAAACAGATGTTTTAGTTAGCAGACCAGAGTGTGCTGCAATGCAGAAAGAGGAGTCATACTGGGAGAATTCTCTCTTCTTAGCACTGTAGGGGAGCAGCTGTGAAAAGGCATCTTACAAAGACCCATGCTGACCTGGTGGTTGGGAAGCACAAGGCCATCTGCAGACCAGCCCTTAAGAGACTCAGAACAAGTGTCACAGGACTATAAACTGACACCTGGTCAAGAATCATTTTAGACCGCTGGGAAGAAACCTCGAGTCAGAGCTGTGCCCAGTATTCAGTGAGGTGGAAACATGATCAGAGCCAGAGTCTGCAGAGTAACAAGTGGTGTGGCCAACACGAGGAAGGACTGCCTGGAGAAGGGCTAGTGTTACTACCAGATTCCTGAAGTCCACCCAGACGTGTGGCCAGTGTCTGGGAGCCTGGGAAGGAAAGCCAAAGGACTTGAGATTTGGAACCCACAGAGTATGACAGATTGCAATCATGCTCTCTCCCTACCCAGATATCTTCTTCACATTTATCCCTCCTTTGCTCTATACCTAATGCCAACTTTGCATGTGATGATGCAGGAAAATGCAGAATCAGCTTTTGAAAATCCAAATGCCTTCACAATAAAAGCTTTGAAAACACTGGGAAGAGGAGAAACATTTCTCCAAATAACAACCTCTACATATCAAAAAGCCTATAGCCAACATCATAATAAGTGGGTAAACCTCAAAGCATTTCCTCTTAAGTCAGGGTTAAGGCAGGGTGGGTGTCCACTCTTGCTCAAGATAGTGCTTGAAGTCTTAGCTGGAGTAAATGAAAGAAATATGATTGGGAAAAGGAGTCAGAGTATCCTCATTTGTAGATGATATAACAACTCCCTAAGAAAACTCTTAGATATGATTACTATTTTCATAAACATTAGTATACAAAATCAGTATATGGATCTGTGGCTAGATAGGTCATAGGCCCGAGAGGAAAACCTACTAACATTCTGCTAAATAGACACAGCATTCAAACAACTATGATTCATTGCTGTGCCCATAGATTAGATTAGTGCATCTCTCAGTTCTCACCAGAGAAGTTTCTTGCAGTAGATAGCGGGTAACCCAAAGCCTCACTACTGTTCAGTGGGAAAGAATAAGAGACTGTGGTGTGTTAAGCCACAAACTGGAAGTCTGTATGTCTCCCTGAAAGGCTAAGGAGTCATAGCATATGGGATGGGAAGTGAAGATTACGAGAGCAAGAGCTAGTAGGCAGCTATAAGAAAATGGCGTTTGTTTTGTTGTTTATTTGTTTGTTTTTTGTTTGTTTTTTTGATATGCAGGGTGATTGAATATATGAACTTAAAATAACCATGACCACATGCACAAGACTAACATAAGCTTAGGCCAGACAAAGCCACAGCATGGAGGAAAGGCAGTGGGAGAAAAGTCCTACCCTGGGTGAGGACCTATTGGTATTTGGTAGCTGCTGGGAGAGGGAGCATCAGCTTTTGTCAAGCATGTGACTCATGGCAGGTCAAGACATGGGTCTGGGAGAAGTTTAAGGAGGGAGAAGTAAATATGATTGGAGAATAGTATATGAAATTCTTAAATAAGCATAAAATATTATCAAAATCAGTATCCTTTCTAAATACCAATAACCAGCATGCCAAGAAGGAAATATGGAAAACAATTGCATTCACAATTGCTTCAAAGATAAATCTTGACCTAACCAAACTAAGGAAGCAAAAGACCTCTATAATTAAAACATGAAATACCTAGGAAAGAAACCAAACAAGGAAATTAGAAGCTGTAAAACACCACAGGTGCTCACGGATGAAAAGAGTTAGCATTGTGAGTGTGTTACAGAAGTAATCTAGATATCCAGTGCAATATCTATAAATTTTCCAATGACATTTGTCTCCGAACTAGAAAAAAATTAAGTTTGTATTGAAACATGCGACGCCATGGATATAAACCAATCTTAAGGAGATATAATACAGCCAGAGACACCACATCACCTGATCTTAAATCATGCTATAAAGCCATAGTAGCTAAGACAGCAGGGTATAGATAAAATGCAGGGATATAGAGCAACAGATATAACAAAGACCACCTAGATCAATCCATATAGCTACAGACAGCTAAGTTTTGACAGAACTAGCCAAAGTACACATTGGAGGAAATATAGTTCTTTCAACAAATGGTACTGAGAAATCTGAAGCTCTCTGTGTGGAATAATGAAGCTATATTCCCATATATCAACCTGCAAAACAATTAACTTCAAATGATTGATGATCTTAATGTAAGACCTGAAGCTTTGAAACTGTTAGAGAAAGAAGTAGAGAAATATTTCAACATATAGGCATAAGTGAGAAGGTTCTGAATAGGATTGTAGTTGTTTAGAAAATAACGAGATAAGCAGAAACTCATGAAATTATAAAGCTTCTATGCAGAACAGGAAATAACCCAGTGAAAAGACAGTTAACAGGAAGAAAGAAAACCTTTCTTAGTTATATCTCTGATAGAAGATAATATCTATAATCATAAAAACTAAAAGAACTAAGCAAAAAATGCAAACAACTCAGTGGGGGAAAAGCACTAATGAAATGGATAGACCGTTCTAAGAAGATGAAGTACAATGGTCAGAACACATGTAAAAAATGTTCATCTTCATTGGCCACCTGAGAGATGCAGATCAAAACAACTCTGAGAGTCTGTCTTATTCCAGTCAGAAGGGCAGCCATTGAAGGAACAAACAACAACAACCACTGGTAAAGGATGTAGACAAGACAGAACACTTATATCTACTGCTGACATGTAAACCAGTCAGGCTACTATGGAAATCACTATGTGAACTTCTAAAAATATTAACAACATCCTATCATATGACCCAGTGATACCATGCCTGGGGTCTCCAAGTCTACATATCACAAAGTTGAAGTACTATCTATAATATCTGAGTTATTGATGCAACCTGTTGTCTATCAGGAAAGGAATGGATAGAAAATGTGAGATATATCTCTACATCTACCTCTATCTCTCTATCTATCATCTATCTATCTATCTATCTATCTATCTATCTATCTATCTATAATCTATCTATCTATTTATCATCTATCTATCTATCTATCATCTATCTATGTATCTATGTATCTATGTATCTATCTATCTATCTATCTATCTATCTATCTATCTATCTATCTATCTATGTTTTCTCCTGTCAAACAAAGGAATGACGTTGTGCCATTTGTAGGTAAATGAATGCAATTAGAGACGATCGTATTAAGAAAGTGAAGCTGGTTACAGAAAGACAGCTATAATTTTTTCATTTGCAATTCCAAGATTTTATATAAACATGTAAGAGCATGTATGCATTCATAATGAGAAAACAGAAGTGAAACTTGTCCAGGAGAATAAGGAGGACTGATGGGTATAGAGGATATCTACTGAGGGTACAACATATGTAATTACATGACAATGCCTTTTTGTGACACTGTATCATGTATAATGAATATATGCAACAAAAGAAAACAAAATCATTTTATATGTGTTGGTATCACCCAGGGTCCATGCAGAAACTAAAAGAAGATGGATCAGCCATTGTACAGCAGTTTTCTTGGAGACAAGAACATTCTATCCTGCAGAGACACTCTTTAAGTTAGAAGATAAACAACTCAGGAAACCCCTAAATTGACCATATTTAATAGGTCTCTCCCTCCCCAATAGTATATAAACAGGAAAGACTCCTGAGAGTCACTCTTGGACAGGCCAAGCTGCAAAGATGACTCTGAGACTAGACTAGCTGCTTGGAAGAAGCAGAAGTGAGTCTAGCTACCTGGAAAAGGTTTAGATCAATTGAGTCAATTGAGTCTCCAACCTGTTGAACTGTCTGCAGGCTGGGCAGTATGCTCAAGGTTCCCAGGTTTTGTAAGCTGCTGCCCATGCTGGGATGGGCTTTGATGATGCAGTTGTCTTTGAGTAATTTCTGCTTCTATAAGTAATCTCTCACTCATATTCCTGCAAGTAACTCCAATAAAACTCAGTAGTCTGCTGGTATCTGTACTTTGGTCAGCTACAGGCTCCCTATCTGGGACATGTGTATTGTGTCTACCCAGGACAATTTGTGTCACACAACACCAGCTCATCTTGCTAACACCTCACCCTTCTTGGATAATATAGTTGCATATGATGCTTGCTTGCTTAAGACACTGCTGCCATACCCAGGGTCTGCTTGTTTTCAGAGATACATCAGATATAAAGGATACAGGGCACAGAGCCACAAGGGTCTGAAGGCTTTTCAAAGGCTTCAGAAGTGGAAAATAATTATGAACACCACCTCCCAACAGAAAGTACATCAGAATCAGTGTTTGGTTAAATATCTAAAATATACTACTACCTCAATTAGTAGACTACAGCTCCATTTCTGGTTGTAAAGAATACATTGTTAATGTGGGTAGATGTGTTTTTTAGAGTAGGAATGGGTTAGGGTATATGGAGTAAGAGTGTCTGCATCCCCTGTGACTTTGCCTCCTGTTGAGATCTCCCTCCTCACTGCCTCTGTTCTTTCGAGCAACTGGAATCAGGCCACTGATGAAGGAAATAGATATTGAGTGGTGGGCTTTATGAATATTTTCTCTGATGGTCATTCTTGGTGAAATTATGGTGATAGGTCCCAGGGTTCCACAATAATGCACCAAATGGAGCATAAATACATATACCAGCCAATAAATTATAATCAAATGAGAGAGAAGTAGGCTTTAATCCTAGGAACCTCCCTGTTGATCTAGGTACTATTCTTGCTTTAATAGTTCTTTGCTTAGTCATACACAGTCTCTTACATAAGTGACAGGTGGTACTATAGTTTGGATCTTGAGTGTCTCCTAGCACCAAAGTGTTATTAGCTTGGGCTACAATTTAGTGCAATTGGGAAGGAGTGGAGCCTTTAAGAAGAGGGGATTAGTGGGGTCTTTCAGTTACTGCAGACGTGATTTTGCAATGATATGGCAGTCTGATTTGTTCCTTCTTTCTTTTACTTCCCAGATGTGAGATGAATGGTTTGGCTTTGCCACACACACTGCCCATATGTCTCCACAGACACCCTCAAAACAGAGTCAACTGATTATGGACTAAAGCTGCACTCTAGAGCCAGGAAAAATCTTCCTTCTTCACAGATGAATTATCTAGGGTGTTTCTTTTGCAGGGATGGAAACCTGACTAATGCAGGTGGTCAGTGTAAAAGCAAACTCCCTGAATCTGGCCTTGGCAGGACTGGCCAATCACATTAGATCCTTCATTATTATATATAGTCAGGAACAGAATTTAGGGCTATGTCTTTGAAAAAGTGTGTCCTTTACTCCTGGTCTAATTGGAAGGCCAGCTGCCTGCTCTAGAAGCCAAAGGCTCTAGGCCCAGGATGGCTGTCAGCTATTATAGATAGTTGTTACTGGTAGACAGAACCATGTGGCTCTTAGGGTAAGCACTTTAAACCATCCTTCCTTCTTCCCTTTTCTTCGCTCCTGTCTGGCTGACAACAGGCATCATATGGCCATCCTAATGTGTGTTTCCCTCTGCCAACTGCTGCGTCTAGAGGGCTCAGGTTTTGAGAACAGGACAGAACATCAGCAGGGTTTTACTGTGAGCCAGGAAATTCCTTACAATTTCATTGATGCAATTTTTTTCCTGTTTCTTGGCCTACCTGATTCTGAGGATGTCCAAGCAGGTAGGAAGATATTTGTCAAACAAGATGGTCAGGTTTGCTCTCTCAGTCTGGACCTCCCTCTGGTCAATCCAGCTGCTTACTGGAGGGTTCCATCCCAGGTCTGTAGGGTTTATGTACAGGATCCCTGAGTGCACAGGGAATATGGCTAAGTGAGTATTCCACGCATGTCAGTATATTCTTCACACAATAAAGACCACTTCTCAGTATGAAAATGAGCAGAAGACTGGACCCAGAACTGGTTCTTCGCCTAGGTCAGAGAGGCACATGGATTTACTGCTAAGGACCAGTGCCAAGTCAAGGATGAAGAGAGGACAGTGATGGAGAAGAACCTGGGGACAAGTCTAGATAGAAGGAAAGAAAGCTGGGATTGATCAGCAATGGTTGTCAGCATGTGGGAATGGGATGTCAGCACAGTGAGGGAAATGGAGGTCCCCTAAGGATGTGTCCATGTCTTAACTGCTGCACACTTTCAATTTGGCATTATTTACCAAAGGCCATTTCTGGATATAACTAAGCTGAAGATCTTAAAAGGAGATTGTCAAAGAACATCTAGATGGGATATTTGTCAGTGCCATAGAGAGAGAGAGAAAGAGAGAGGGAACAAGAGAGGGAGAGGGAGAGGGAGAGCAGGAGAGAGAGAGAGAGAGAGAGAGAGAGAGAGAGAGAGAGAGAGAGAGAGAGAGAGAGAGAGAGAGGAGAGTTAATCTATGTGAAAAAGGGGTAGAGACTGGAGTGACAAGTGCATAGGCCAAGGGCTGCCTGAGCTCAGAGATTCAGACACAAGAGGAAATGCTCCCGGGAGCCTCTGGAGGGAGCACAGCCTTGCTGACCTTAATTTTGTATATCTGACTTATGGAAACATGGGCAAGTACACTTTTGTTGTTTCTAAGGCTACCAAGTATTTGTAATGTGTTACATCTGTCACAGCCACCCTGGAAAATGAACAGAGAGGGAACACAGCCAGCTCTCCAGCCCTGTGTTCACCAACTTCAGTGTGGCCATTTAGAGAATATCTGCTATTATGTCTGAAATCATAAAGTTTTGTTTCTTTGTTATTTATTAATTTTATATTATTTATAAAAGCTTTGAGTAGTTTTAGTGAGATAGCCATAATATGTAAATCATCACATATTTAATGTAGATTTCTTGTTAGTTTTGGATTTGTGAATTCGAGTGTAATCTATCACCATGATGGTAGCCATCAATATGTCCATCACATTAAAGGATTCCTATGGTTCTCATGCTCTGTTCTGTTTTTCAGTAAGATCCTAGCAACCACAGCATCCTACCTTCACCTTGATCACCTCATCAAAAAAGGCCCCTTTTGTCCTCTACTCTCTGCTAATAAATTGAGTGGGTGCAAACAGGGGAGAGTCAGGATTATACTGTCACTTGTCACGAGGAGTTAAGAAGTGGTGATGCTAGTCTCCACTGACAATGCCAGACCTGGCCTGAATCTTACCCAATTCAAGACATTCCCATGAGTGTACAGTTATATGGATCAGGGGCTATTTCCCCTTCCTTAGATACAACACTTTTCCCAAAGGTACAAAGTCACATGGGTGGCCTACGTCTCATGGTGCCTGTTTGCCCTTGTGGGTGTGGTTAAGGGCTGAGATCTTCACTAGAGTTTTGAAGGATTAGGTTTGTAGCTCCTGTCTGGAGCTTCCTTTGACACATACCAAAGCAAATATGCATCCAGAGGAATATTCCTCAGCTGAGCCACTTGAATTGATGGGTCAGCCATACCTGCTCTGGAGACGGTTGCTGGTGTGGCTGTGCGCAGGTGGCTGATCTCGAAAAGGAGACGCATTGTAGGGTTAAGGGGTATTCTTTCATTGCTTGCTAGGGTCAGTACCTGGGATACACAGAAAGAGTAACCACTTAGGAGGAAGCTGTGATTCTGTCATGGTTTGATGGTGAAATGGCCCACAGGCTCACGGGAACACTTTGTTGTGAGCTTGCAGTGCTGTTGGGAAATTATGGAACTCTTGGGACTTGGGGTGTATCTGGTGGAGGTGGGTCATTGACGGTAGACCGGTGAGGGTTACAGTAGAGTGCTACTTCCAGTCCTGTGTTCTGCATCCCATCTGTCAAGATGTGAAGCCTCATCCTCACATGTTGGCTCTTGTTGTGTCTTTCCACCATGATGAAACTGATGGAAGTCGGTCCTTTCTCCCTTAAGCTTCTTCTGTCAAGTGTTTTGCCACAGAGAAAAAGAAGTAGCTAATATAAATGTATTGGTAGCCAGTGGGGTTTGATGGGCTCTTGTCAGCTGGGGATGGGGATATGCTACACTTTGAGTATGTCCCCCAAACACCATAAGAAGCAGAATTTTTAGAGATGCTCAGACCTTGAGGTCTCCATCTGGGTACATGGATTAATGATGAACACAAGGGCTCGAGTCTGAATTCTACCCCTTGCTTTCTCTTGTCCTTCCCCTGACATTCAGGTTCTGCTTTTCTACCTTGTGATCAGCTTAAGATGGAGACTGGTAGATGCTGGGAAGGAAAGTGAGGCATGGTGGCTGGGAGCTAAGTGACCTCAAGTATCAGTGAGCTTGTTGAGAACAGATTCTTGGGAGGCAGCTTCAGTGAGACAGCTCATTTTAATATGTGCGTGTGTGTGTGTGTGTGTGTGTGTGTGTGTGTGTAAACTAAGGCTATTTAAACCTTTGGGAACTATATGGGGGCTCCTTTGGGGGTGAGTGTATCACATGGAACATGGCTAGGGTGCTGTGGATGCCTCATTAGTACAAGGAGGAATTCCAGGTGCTGCTGGGAATTACCTTATGAAGGGGAGAGAAAGTTTAACCTGGCTACTGGAATATATGACCTTCTCCCGTGGGCAAAGGTGGGGCACAGGGCTGCATTCATCAGGACACATAGGCCCAGGGCAGAGAGGGAGCAATCCTACTTCTGCCCATCTTAGGGCAGGATGTCTAGGGTTTGAATGCAGCTTGACACCACTTTTGTTCCAGGCCTGCTCCCCACTGCTCCATGGCTCCCCTGCCACACATTCTTCCTTCTTGGGATTACATGGCATTACCCAGCTAGAAAACCTCCATGAGGTGTGGCCCCTTGATCTTAGACTTCCAGTCTCTAGAACTGTGAGCCAAATAAATGTCTTTTTCAGTCTCTAGTATTCTGGCACAGAGCACAAAACATGGACAGGACTGCTTCTCACTACCTTTCCACCTACCTTGGGTGTTACTATGTAGCCCAGGCTGGCCTCAAACTCACTATGTAGACCAAGGTGCTTATGAATTCAAGATTCTTCTGCTTCTGCCTCTTGAGTGGTGGGGTTACAAGTGTGTGCCTTCACTCTCGTGTGTTTTCTGTGCTTCCCACACATGAGTGTTTTCTCTAACAATCCCCTCTTTTTATTCCTTTGCCTCCTTTGTCTCCTCACCCTGTACCTCAGTAAGTCTGGAAAAAATGTTATTTAAACACTGCAAATTGATGCTGATAATGTGAATGAACCAGACCATATTGAAACAATAAAACTATAAAAAGAAAGGGACTTGTGTGTTATACTTCTGCTCTTCCTTCTAAGCAGCCCCGCTGGGAAACTATGCATTTATTCTAATGATTCTATGAATCTGGAGTCATTTGAACATTTCCAATCTGGACATGGTTTTTAAACAAGTTTAGATGCAGCTCCCAGCATAACGGCCATTTTACTGAGATGCAGTTAGTTTCCACTGTACAAAATAACATTTACTCTCTGGGGATACACATTTATCATCCCATAGGGTGTTTGACAGACTCAGGATGTTTCTGATATTTAGTTTCCTTATTTATTAAAGGGAAACAAATTATAAAAAAGATTTGAATGGATGACTTCTCAGCTCTAAATATTAAATGAATCCACAGATAGGAGATTCTGAAAGACATGAAAAACATACCAAAAATAGGGTGGGCAATGGCAGGGCCTTTTAAGCAGGTCAGAGTGGGGACAGGTAAGTCCTGTGGTATCTCTCTGAAGACACTGGTGAGGGCTACTTATGCTAGGCTGGCCATGATGTAGAATCAGAATTTCCAGGTGTGCTGTCACACTGGAAATTTGGCTTCCCAGATGAACATTGCATGGGGGTTCCATATCCCCACAGATAACCATGGATGACATACCACTCCATCATGATACCTTGTTATCATCCATGACAGTGTTCAGTGACTCGATCCACATCGGGTCTATATCGCCATCCAGTAAGATCCACTTGGGCCCATCATGGGAGATGTTAGCAAGCTCTCTCATGATGGAAGAGAACAGTCCTGAAAGGAATCACAGACAGCTTCTTTTCCATTCCAGCACTGACCCTCCTCTTAACATGGCTTCCCTGCATTGGCTACAACACTCTGGAGGTGCAATCAGAAGAGACAGGATGGACCCAGCTTTGTATTTGGCTCTACCTGGTATTTGACACACATTCCTGAGGCACATTTTCTGTGTACCAGACTAACAACAGAATGGCAGTAAGGACAAAACAGTAACTGCAGTTCTTGATAGTTCAGATTTTTATGTTCCAAACGACCCTGTAAATCATTCCAGCAAGTGACTGCATCACATGAGAATTACACCAAGGTTTTTGAGGTGAAGTTTCTGAGCTTTGTAATCACAGTCTTAGCAAATCTGGTTTATGATGGGCTTTTGGAGCCAGTTCCTTTTATTCTCACTATCATTACCTGGGAATCTATACATTAATTTGGGTACAATTGATTTGTATATTAAATTCTCCTAAATAATAGGGTCCTTCTCTCTAAAAAATAAATACAGATATTGTCTTATGTCAATACTAAAATTATATGGTTTAAAACACCTATTTCATTGGCCAAAATATTCCCAAATATTTAATATTTTTGTCATTAATTTTTTTCCTTTCGCTTTTTTTCTCAAATCATAATTCATTCACACAGGGGTTATAAACACAGAAAGGCAGGATGCGGGGAAGGGAATGACACTGGAGTGTGGGTGATCAGAGGGAATACAGATATCATCAGAACCAGGTATCGGCTGGGTGAAGGTTCAGGGGACAAGTCACTATGACTCTGCCTATGACTCGCTTGTCCTTATCTAAGTTGGTATTGTCTGCCCAGGCTACCTATTTACAAGGTCTATGACTACTCAGGCTTGTAAATTTCCACAAAAGCTTCCTGTTTACATTAGCTTATAGCCATCTATTTCAATGTTTTTCCACTGAGACCCAAGACTTGGTGTTAGTACACATGTATGACAGGCCTATTGCTGATTTTAGGCCTGTGGCTGATTTTAGGCCTACAGTGTGTAAGCAGGGCTGCCCCTGACATCTCCTCCCTTCTCTAAGTATAGAAGGGCTGTGGCAATTCTAATCTTGCGAAGGCGGGGATAGAGGCCTGACCTCCAGTAATTGAAGGGGACCTTGTAATGGCTCCAGTCCCCCTGTCATTGTCCAGTGAGACATGAGGGCCATACCCATCCCGATGTCTTTTTCCTGGAGAGGGGATACTTTTGTTTTGTCATTAATTTAAATGGGATTTTCTCCTTTGGGGTTTTCACTTTTTGCTAGCTATTGCTAGTAGAGAGAAAAGCTACCAAATTTTTTATATTTTATGTTCAATGATGTTTAATAAATTGTCTTATTAATTCCAGTGATTTTTCAATAATGTCTTCTGGATTCTTCTTACCGTAAAGTTGCGGAATTAAAACTCAAACTTTTTTCTCTTTTCCTCCAGTCTACACCATATGCTTCTTTTCCCTTGCCTCATTGCAGTCTCTGAGCCACTGGAGCAGGTCTCAATAATAATGATGACAAGAGGCTTCCCTGACTGGCTCCCCTTCCTAAGGAAGCGGGCTTACTCATAGTCATCAGGGAGGGCTGATTCTCTTGAGAGCTTTAGGTACAGTGGCTACTATATTGGGGGATGGGTCCATTCGATCCCATTTTCCTTAGAACTTTCTGCTAGAAGTGGCTATTGAACTTTTTGTATCTATTTATCCATCAGTTTAATTTCTCTTTTAGTTTATCAGTGCATTTTGTCACTGTTTTATAAAACCAATCTTCTGGCCTGTACTTGAGAACTCTTTTTTTTTAAGAAGGAAACATCTTTTTTTTTTCTTTGTTTTTTTTTTTTTGGATATTTTATTTACATTTCATATGTTGTCCCCTTACCCCATCCCCCACCCACCCGGGAACCCCCTATTCCCTTACCCCTCCTCCTTCTTCTCTGTGGATGTAACCCCTACCTACCCCCCCACTCCCACTTCTCCACCCTCAAAATTCCCACCCCCTGGGGCATCCAGGCTTCGTGAGGTCAAGGATCTCATCTTCCACCTATGCCCAACAGGGCCCTCCACTCTTACATATTCAGCTGAAGCCCTGGATCCCTCCCTAAGTGCTCCCAGGATGGTGGTTTAGACCCTGGGAGCTGTGGTTGGTTGGTATTGTTGCTCTCCTCATGGTGCCACAAACCCTTTCAGCTCCTTCAGTCCTCACTCTAACTCCTCTATTGAGAACCCCATGATCAGTTCAATGGTTAGCTGTGAGCATCTGCCTCTGAATATGTCAGACTCTTGAAGGCCTCTGAGGAGATATCCATATCAGGCTCTTATCAGCATGCACTTCCTGACTTCCACATCAGCATCTACCTTTGGTGACTGCACATGGGATGGATACTCAGGTGGAAAGGTCTTCAAATGGCCCCTCCTTCAGTTTCTGTCCCTCACTTTGTCTCCATATTTGCTCCCTCGAGTATTTCGTTGCTCCTTCTAAGAAGAACTGAATCACCCCCACTTGGTCTTCCTTTTTTATGAGCTTCATGTGGCCTGTGAGTTGCATCTTGGGCATTTCAAGGTTCTGGGCTAATATCCGATAATCAGTGAGTGAATACCATGTGTGTTCTTTTGTGATTGGCTTACTTCACTCAGGATGATGATTTCTAGTTCCATTCATTTACCTAGGAAACTCTCGAATTCATTGTTTTTAATAGCTGAGTAATTTGAGACTGTTGGATTCTATTTATGGTTACTTGATTTAGAATTTTGGTATCTACAGCAATAAGATCATGATTTTCCTTTGGTTCTACATAAAAGATCAATTTTGGTATCAAAATTATTCTGGATCCACAAAATGATTTCTGAGTCACCATTTTATGGCTTGGAATTATTTGTTTTTGCCTTTCTTCTGCCTGTACATTACAATTTTCATTCATTTGCTCAAGCTCCTTACTTGTTATGGACTGATTGTCGCTAATTTACGTTTTGCTCAGGGTTATCTACTTCAGATATTATGTCATCTGCTTAAACATTCTTTTTAAATCTTATTTCTACTGTTCTATACTAATATCTAAATATTCTTTGAACATGTTCATACATGTGCAGATGTGTGTAGAGAACACAGGATAACCTCAGGTGTTCTTCTCAGGTGCTATCCATTTAGTTTTCCTTGATACAAGGTCTCTCACAGGCCTGGGGCTTATTAAGTAAGCAAGGTTAGGTGACTAGTGAGGCCCAGAGCAGTCTCCTTCTGCAGCACTCGAGTTACAGACATGAACCATTGGAATGCTTTTTGTTGTTGTTGTTGTTTTTAATGTGGGTTCTGAGCTCTGGTCTTGGTGTTCACAAGTCAAGCACTTTAATGACTGAGCTATTTTTTCCAGGCCCAGCCCATCCCTTTGTGTACACACACACACACACACACACACACACACACACACCCAGGCACATAACCTCACAATGCATACACATGCACACATGCACATACAATATATACTGTTTCTCCACCAAGAATGCTCACATGAAATTTCTTGATCATAAAAAAAACCCAAAAGCAATATTTATTGTAATTTTATCTATGTTTATTTCTGTTTGTTGGTTTGTTTCCTTCTGACTAATTTCAGACTTTATCTTCATTAGTTTCATTTCCCTCAGGTTTAGTTTAATTGCTCAATGAGGATAACAACTTCCTTTATTTCTAGTTTATTTTCTCAATAGAGTTTAACAGGCCCTGGAACTGCATATTCAAGAGTCTCTGGATTCTGTGTAAACCATCCCACTCACTGATTCTTTGATGGGTTTTACCTTGATCATCTTTGTGATCCAGGATAGAGAACCTATTTCTTGATTTTCAAGTAGGAGATCATTTGGGGTTATTTTCTTGCTAGTTAATTATAATTCCATTGCGTTATCAGTGAATGTGGCCTATAACATGAGACTTTGGAATTCAATATATGTTTCTCTGAAGTTAGCTGAATTTTAAACTTTTAAAACTGTTCCATGAACCTAGCAAGAAAGAAATATTTTCTATTTATGGAATTCAAAGTTGAGTAGCTATGTATCATTTTAAATTTAGTGATATATTGAGGATTCTTCTGTATGTACACTTCCTTTTATCTCTATGGATTTTGAAAAGGGATATAGAAAAATAGCACCCTATGCTTTTAGCATATTCTAAAAAAAAAAGTCTCTAAAAGGCTATATACTATTTGCCTCAAAGTTGTGCTATTTACTGAATACAGATTCTTGATTACTATATTGTTTCTGCAAGTTTTTTAAAAACATAATGTATAAATTAAATACAGTTTTAATTAGAATTACAGCAATGTTTAAAGTATTGAATTATCATATCAAGCTCAAAATCAATATAAAAAACAAGTGTCTGAGAGTATTCCAAAAAAAATTATAAAAGAATTATGAGAGTCAGTATGCCTCATCAGACTGTAAAAGATGCCTCAGAATGACTGCATCTGACATGGAATGAAACTAGTTTAGGAACAGAAAAAGATGAGAAGACAGACTGGGCAGACTGGGAAGCCTGGAGTAGAAGCTCAGTATGCATGGGATTTAATACACACCAAGCTGGCATTTAGGCTCAGATAGAAAGAATGGCCTATTTAATAAATGGTACTGGCAGAATCAATTGCCCATCTGGAAGGAAGCAAAGCTGATTTTTTTTATACTGTCTCTTACTAAGCCCCCAAATAAATTCCAGATGGGTTAAAAAACATGCATGTAAAAGAATCCTTATTGACCAAATTTATGATCTTATATGTGCAGCTGAAAATTAGACAGAGTTATAAATGAACAGGGATCCCAGCTGCTAAGAGAGTAAAACACACATAATTTCCTTAAATGCATGATAAGTTACAGCATGAGGTTCTATAGAAACATGATAGGAGACAGCATTAGCAACACATGTAATGTATCATAAACAGACTTGTCTTTAGGTCTTCTGTTATGTGTACACATATGAATATATGAACTCTTACATACTGATATAGAGTAGCAAATAGAAGCAAAGCACAAGGAGCACAGCAGTAATAGCAACAAAAAGAAAAGCATCACTAACAGAGAAATAAAACCCAGAGAAGCAGCTCATTAACTTTCCTTGTTCTGGGCCTCTGGCTGAAACTCCTAAATTAAAGAATTTCAGACAGTTTGGCTCTGATTAAGTCAGACATTGAATATTAGGGAAGCCTGATGTCTCTTCACTCAGACCACAGGGTTTGTGGGTTTGGAGTCCTCTGAATCTCTATGCAGGACACTAGCCTACAAGCCCTTCTGGGTTAGAGAGGTTATGGGTCACCAGGCACGAGGTGTAGACACTGTTACATAGTAGGCACCTTTTGTATCACTGCCAGGGAAGTGGGGAGGACTCTCTGGGATGTTGGCAGGTGCCATTTCTTTGAGAATGAGCCACAAGCTTTCTTTCCTTGTATATCCCTTGAATCCATATGAGGCAATGCAGTCACTCTGGGGTACTTTAAGGACCTTTACAAGAGGGGACTAGAAGAGTTCTTAGGGGAGGGATATCTGGCAAGCTAGAGTTCTCCTCCCAGCCCAAAGTGGCTTCTTCCTTTCTGATGCTCTTTTAATCATCTTTGGTGGTTCCCACATCAGCTCAGTATCCTCTACTCTGCAGCTCACCTCTTGACTTTTGAGCCCGACTAGAACTCTACAGATAGATAAGACCTTGCCTTGGAGCATCTCATCCTTACCATCCTTCCATTCTCGAGTGGCTGGATTGATGATGCCAAAGAGTTCATCATTTGTGACAGCTTTGGGGTTGAGGTCAGTCCACACTGGGCGACGTCTCATGATCTGATAGGTCTTGTGTAAAGACCTCAGTACCTGTGACTTCCCAGTACCGGCACCACCCACCACAAACACAGAGTGCCTCACAGCTAGCAGCTCCTCCAGCTGGACCACCTGGGAGAAGGAAAGCAGTGGGAGGAACAGGTTATCATGTTCACCCTGCCAGACACAAGGCTGATGTGTAAAGTGAGGCTTGGAGTAAACCATGGAACAATGGGAGTGTTTATCACCAACATCAAGGGGATTAAAATGGAGGAGGGTCACAGTTCCCTCATTTGCACAGTGGCTGACAAGTTCTAAGAAGCTGCCAGATGAGTGGTATCCAAATTGCTGCCATAATCTGATAGGGAAGAAAGTTACAGTATGTGGGGGAAAGTAACACAAATATCTACGAAGTGTGTGGGAACCACTGATTTTGAAGACAACAAGAATAAGGAAAGGTTTCCAGAGAATAGGGGGTTTGAATTACGGCTCTACAGGAAAACAGGAGTTTGCCCAGAGGATGCACAGGAAGGATATACTGGGAGACATGGGGATAGGAGGATGACAGCAAACACAAAGGTTTGCAGTGTGATACAGAATGTGATGCGAATGGCTGGGTGGTTTGGGGAGGATTGAGACAGAAAACACCAGGGAGAAAGTGGTAGCATCAAACCACTGTGCAGACAGTCAGATGTTAAATTAACGTGCATATATCCACTGAACTTGGAAGACAGGAGACAGTGAGTGGGGATGGATCAACTGGGTGCAAAGGGCATGTCATGCTTTCCTTTTTCTGTAAAATAAAATTCTAGCAATGAAAACACATATGTCATTGCACTGGGAAAGGTGTGTGCCAATTCACTCTGAAATTTGTCTTCACATAACTAGAGATTATTCTCTACCAGTGAACATACTGTGTATTAGAAAGTCCTCCTGGAAGATCTTTGCCATACTTCCCTTCAGGGGGTACATTGTCTCACTCATGAAGAAAAGGCCTTCTTCTTGTCCTATCATGTAGAGATTCATTTATCCACTTGTGAAATGCCTCTGTATCATCTGCCTCAGGTTGTTGGGGAGATCGAATGTGAGACAGAATATAAAACCCACGTGGGAACTCCAAAGTGATGCACATGTGTTTCTAATACCTATTATTTGACAAGAAGAACAATCTATGTCTTTGTGCTTGGACACCTTGACTGTTCTTTATGGCAACTGTCTTCTTTATGGCAACAGCCAGTAAGCCTGTTTCTATACAAAGTAGTCATTTCTAGCATTTATATTTCAATATACACCCTGGAACCCACATTAGGCAAAATCACATGTGAAAATGACAGATTTATGGAAAACC
The DNA here is from genome assembly GCF_004785775.1 of Grammomys surdaster. Classification (NCBI taxonomy): domain Eukaryota; kingdom Metazoa; phylum Chordata; class Mammalia; order Rodentia; family Muridae; genus Grammomys; species Grammomys surdaster. The sequence continues at coordinate 243,114 of NW_021605438.1, read as the reverse complement.
AGAATTAGTGTGGGCAGGGAGACAAGCAGAAAACTGTGCCCCAAGTCTTAAAAAATTAGCAGTGACCCCTGTTCCTAACACAACAGCCGCACAGTTCATTTTTTCTTTGCCTCAATGCCAGTATGCATGTTGCAGGCTTAAATCAGTTTAAGCACTGGGCTTCCTCATTAGAGAGGCAAGTCCTGTTCTGTTGGAGACTGTTTTAATATCAATTAAAGATCAGACCCAGATGGAACCTTCCTCATTAAGACACTGTTTGAATGTGAGGGAGATGGTTTCCCAGGCTCTCTGTGTGCTCCTGCAGCTTCTGCAGCAGAGCACGAGCACCCTAAATTGGTCTTAAAGATGCCAGAAAGATATAGTGAAGTTTCAACTTTTCCTCTTAAGGTCTTTAGCATTAAATAGTTCATTTTCTATTGATGTTAATGGCAGGAGGCTCCCTCTTTCTCTTGTCTTCTCCACCATTATTCCACATTGTGGTCCTCCACTAAAGAACAACTAAATATAGTGAGCTGTTTCTAATTAGATATATGTCTGTACATCTATAATTCCATTGGAATGAAGGATGAAGACTAATGTGTGGTCCAAGAAAAGAGTTTAGAGACAGAGAAGGCTTTTCAGGGAAAGCCTCACATACCTTGAGCACAAAGTTGTCCTCAGCCTGGAGCTTAAGGTCCACAATTGCTTTCCGAACCACAGCTTCAAAGTTCAGATCTCTCTTCCGGGGGACATCCAGAGCAGGAAAGAGGTCACCGATCAGACCCATGAACACTGGCATGTCATCTGTCACAATCTTGGGGATGTTGAAGTCTCTCAAAGAGCGCATCAGGACTTGGTCCTCTGGGCGGTCAGGGTCTCCCCGTTTCAGTGATCCTGCTACTACAAGGACAGACTTGATGGCTCGAAGTCCCCAGTCATAGTGATCCTGTGGGAAGACAGCACCACTAAGGCTAGAGTTGCTTGGATGTGGAGCATCATATGCTTGGGCTACACAACTACACACAGAGTTATAGCATGGTCACTATTAAAGCTCAGGCAGAGGGTGGGTGAATAGGTCTCTGAACACTAGGCTCTTGGTCTAGCATTGCTTATACTTTTCCATGTAGGATAACACAGCAGATATAGAACATTCAAAAGCATGGGGCCCTGGAGGGTGAAGAAGACCCATTTTCAAATTAATCTGATTATTCCTCATATATTCAGAGGATGCAAGAGCTGTCAAGAAGAGAGCATCTTAGCTGTTAGAGAAGGTGCAGGTTGAGCTTGAGATTTTCCTTAGAGGCTTTCAAACTCACCAAGAATAGTTTGTAAAAGTATGCATGCTTCCTGAGGCTAGGGGCAGGAATCTTGCCTGGTATATGCAAGCGCCTAGGTTTGATTCCCAAGAGTACAAAAAAATTGTAAGAGTTCCTTCCACAGTACCGCCAGTGCTGATGGTAGATTCTGGGGCAAATGGTTCATAAAACTGGCCCCAGGGTTCCACAGCATGGTGAGGGGAGAAGATGATTCAGAATACAGAGTTTGATCTCAGATGAATCTAGGTTCAAGTTCCTACTTTGCCTCCCACCATATCACAACACAATTAAAGCTGTGATAAATGCCACAAAGGAAAAGGTTCCCATATGCAATGAAGACAAAAGATACAGTGGCTATACCTGGGGGACTGGGGACCAGAGATGGTCTTCTGAAGGAAAGGCATTATAGAACACTGGAAGGAGTAGAAGTCAGTTAGGCACAGATGAGGGAACAGTGCAGTCAAGAAAACAGGGTTTCCACATGCTCAGAATGAGATGATAATTTATCTCAGGAAATTCCAAGAGGACTTAGGCAGGCAGAACACAGAATGAGAACCACAAGTGTGAGCCATTGAGGAAGGTAGAGGATGGAGCACTAATGGCCTTCAGCAGAGGGATCACAAGTTTGTTTTGATGCTAAAATGAGTGAGGAACATTTGAAAGTAATTACTTTAGCTTAGCTGGTATCTTGAAAATAGGTTGAGGAAGCTGAATCAGCAGCAGTGAAGTTATTCTAGAGGCAGGTACAAGAGCTTAACAGAGAAGAATAGGCACTTGCAACTAGGGCAGCTACAGTAAGCATGGAAAAGCACGGAGGGTTCTAGTGAGTGCTAGTCAGTGTCCTACTGTGGTAATAAGCATCATGGTCAAAGTAAATTTGGAGAGAAAAAATTTTCAGCTTACAGATTACAATTCATCCTTGAGAGAAGCCAGGAGAATAACTCAAGAAAGGATCTTGAAGCAGAAACCACCAAGAGCCATTTACTCTTTGTTTCCAGGCTCACATTGTGTCCTCTTTATTATATAGATCAAGCCTACTTGCCTAGAGATGACACTGTGCATGGTGATCTCAGGCCTCCTACATCAACTGTCAATCAAGAAGATGCCTCCACAGACAAGCCCACAGGTCGGAATGATGGAGGCAGTTCCTCCATTGAGGCTCTCACTCCTCAGGAGTGTCAAGTTGACTACCAAGATGAACCATTAGAAGGAGAATCAACATCACTTTGTTAATGCTTAGGCTCAAGGAGGAGTACATGATGGCTTTACATACTGTGTCAAAGACATCAGGGAAAGAAGAGTTGGTTGGGTTGGCAGGTAAGAACAGCTTTGAGTGTGCTGAGTGTAGGTGCTCCATAGAGTTAGGAAGAATGGTGGAGGTACATCATTGACAGTATGTGTTTAGATACAAAAGAGGCTCCTGACAAGATTACAAGTACAGAAGTCACAGGCCTGAAAGTCAGTGGTGATGGAGAACCTAGAGAGAGGATGCAATGTAAAGGTATGGAGAAGACAGAATGCCTCCGTCTTGTAAATATGTGACGGGGCTGATAGATTCCATAGCAGTGAAGGTGATCAAAGCAAGATGACCCCAAAGTGAGCATGAAACTTCCCTGGAAGCTTTTGTGGTTATTCTTGACAACAAGAAATTTTACATGCAGAGTATGGACCTTGTAGATACTGGGTTCGATTTTATTAAGATGCTATTACCTGAGTCGGTCTTCAGCAGAAGGTGTTTAAAATCACACTACTAAGGAAAAAGCATAAAGCTCTTATTCTAAACCACTCCCAGCACACGCCCCATCCATGTCCCTTCAGGAAGAGCCCATTTCCTCCAGGGGCTTCACTCACCAGTACCATATTTTCATGGGGCACTTGTCTGAGAAAGGCCATGAAGAACATTATTTAAAAATAAGTTGGTGCTCAAAGACTCTGAACAAGAGCTGAGTTGAAAACTGAACACACAAACTTTTACTGTAGAAGTTCTCAGAGCTTCTATTATTGTGTATGACACCAGACACTCTGTAAGATAGATCTAGTCCATTGGTTTAGAGTTAGGCCTCAGAGTAGTGCTTGGTCAACATCTTCCACAGAGATCCTACCTGTTTGGAGAGAAGTTCTTTACACAGTCGGTAAAGGGTAATGAACTTCCTGGCCAACAATCGGGCTTCAATGAATCCTTCTGCTACCAGCATAATCTCACAGATCAGCTCAAAGTCTGGAACAACCATTGCACAGGGCCTAGATGCAGGGAGACAGAAGCTGAGAAACTGAGTTCAAGGGGAGACAGCAGGATAAAAGATGCATGTTGTGATCACACAAAAAGCTGTCTTCCAGGGCCAAACTTCAGGAAAAGACCTTTGCAATCACTCCTTCTTGCAATTCTAAATCTGAGATGAGTTAACTAAGGATAAAGGAAGTGAGTGATCTCTTACTTCAGAGTGGTGGATAATGTTAGCAGGAGTGGGGAAGAGTTAGGGCTACAGCTCAGATCTTGTATCTTGAGGTCAATGTGCCTCACACAAAGGCAAGAATTAACACAGCAAGCTGTCTAAAATAGGCTAGGAGCTAAGATTGGTGAATGGAGTCTTTCCCTGAGTGTGTGCTGGAATCATAGCATTTCTCAGCTTCACCTTCTCAATTTGGGGATGTCCTCCAGGCAGCCATGGCTTATTTTGCATTTATTTGTATAAAAATTTATTTAAGTTTCCAAAGCTAAGGACCAAGGTCAAGATTAGCACCATCTTGACATAAAATAATGGACATGAGAACACAGAAAAACTGAGGTATTCATTCTAGATTAAAATTTACTGTGGCTTTCTTTTCTCTGGCACTAGTAATATATATATGTGTATGTGTATGTGTGTGTGTGTGTGTGTGTGTGTATATATATATAAAATTTTTTACTTATATATAAACATATATTCATATTTATATATATATACATATACATATATATATATATACCTGTCAAAGCTATTAATTTATTTGTTATGTTATCGGAACTTACAATTATTTAATTGATGTACATGGTTTTGAAATTGGATATAGAGGACAGAAGTCAAGCTTGAATACTATTCTCCAGAAGTCAACCACCTTGTTGAGATGGTGTCTCACTGACTTGCAGCTCACTCATTCAGGTATGTTGACTGGCTAGCAAGCTCCAAGGAGATAGATATCTTCATTCTCCTCCCCAGTGCTGGGATGGCTGGTACCACACCTAGCTTTTAAAAAGTAGACCAAACTCGAGTCCTCTTGTTTGCACCAAAAGCATTTTACTGGCTGAGATATCTCCCTGTCAAGTCTCTTTAATTGCATTTTTTCCTGTGCTGTTAACATTTATTTTTTAAAATAATTCAAGTACATATTGTTCTTTGAAATGTTTTACACTGTAGTCATAATTGAAGGAGCCACCAAATATTTAGGTTCTCGAAATCATTTGGCAGTCTGAACATGAGGACATCAGTGGAATTTAATGGGGCTGTGGAAAATTATGCTGCAGAAGGAAGATTAGCAAGTAACATGGGAAAATATTAATGAATGAAAGCAATATACTAAACAATATTGCCAGCTTCCAGCTTTGAAAAATAAATGCTGACACAGTGTGGGAAGAAAAATGATAAGAAGTTACAGGATTGCCCCTAGGTAACAGGACTGGACTGGGAGGAGCCAAGGCTCCAGGTTCAACCCCCTCCCCCCTCTGCTGTTGATAACCAGGGAATCCATCAATTTTCTCACAGTATATGGGTATGGATGTTGCATGGCCTTTGTGAGCATTAATGTAAGATAGATATTCATCTTAATATTTTAAAACAATCTTTCTCAGGGCTAGAGAGATGTGTCTGTGCTTAAGATCATTTGCTGCTCTGACAGAGGACCTGGGTTTCATTCCAAGCTCTCCACATGGCCAATAACAACCATCTGTAACTCTAGTTCCAGAAGATACAATGTCCTTTTCTGGCTTCCATGAGTATCAGGCATTGTCTCAGTTAGAGATTTGATGCTGCAACAAAACACCATGACCAAAAAGTAAGTTAGGGAGGAAAGGGCTTATTTGGCTTACATTTCCCCGTTGCTGTTCATCACCAAAGGAAGTCAGCACAGGAACTCAAATGGGACAGGAACCTGGAGAATAGAGCTGATGCAGAGGCCATGAAGGCATGCTACTTACTAGCTTGCTCCTCATGGTTTGCTTGGCCTTCCTTCTTATTGAACCCAAGACCCAGGGATGGCTCTACTCACCATGGGCTGGGCCTTCCCCTGTTGATCACTAATTGAGAAAATGCATTATCTCATGATGGTATTTCCTCAACTGAGGCTCCTTCCTCTCTGATGACTCTAGTTTGGGTCAAGTTGACACACAAAACCAGCCAGTACAACATGTATGTGGTGCACATACATACATGTAGGCAAGGCATTTATATACCTCAGATAAAAATAACTTAAAACTATTGTTCTTATTTCTTCCATCTTTCTTCTGTGAATATATTTTAGACTGCCAGAGTCTGAATAATTGTGTCCCCATAAATTTGTAATGGAACCCCACAGTGTGATGGGATTGGAAAGCAGAGGTCATGAGACTGAGGCCGTAGGACTAGGATGAGGTCAGAGAGCAAGCTTGCTGGTTCCCCACCACAGGAGAACACCTGAGATGACCATCTCTTGAAACTTGGAAATGAGCCATCCCAGAATTTGACCATCTGAGCCTCTGAGACTTTGCACTGCTGGCTTCAAGCTCCCTGAGAAGTATCTACTGTTTAGGTCAGCTTATCTACAGCAGTTTGCTACTGTAGACAGCCTAGACTAAAATGACTTCATATTGAAAAAGAAAACATGAGGAACAGTTTCTACCTGGCTGTTGAACCTGCCTGTATGATTGTTTGTCATGCCTACCTTACTTAATATGCATGGAAACAAATACCCAACAGTGCAGTGTTCTTGGGACAGTGAGTACAGCCTGCTAATATTTCAATGGATTTTGTTTAAAGTAGGAGTTGCTTGAGTGAAGACACATGCACCCTGGTCTGACACAGAGAACTGCTACAACAGGGGTGAGAGACTGAACCAGATGTGTGGTGGCACATATTCACGATCCCAGCACTCAAGAGGCTGAGACAAATGGAGTCACAGGTCCTAGGCCAGCCTGAGCTACACAGTAGGACTGTGTTTTAAAGCAAGGAAGCAAGCAAGCAAAAAACCAAATCTGGGAGAGACTGGAACAGTTAGTAAGATGTCTGGCAGCCTGATTGGGCACTATGATGTTGACTCCCCCTCCCCTAGAGAGGGCACTGTCCCCCAGCTGCCAAATGAGACAAACAGTATTGTCACACTTCCCACTATCTCTCTCTCCTAGAAAAAAGTTTAATAAACAGAAGCTTCAAAAGCAGGAAACATCCTTCATTTCTCTCTTTGTCAGGCTAACTTCACTTGTCTGAAGAAAGAATGCAAACTCTAGCTCCCACTAGGAAAGATCTTTATGTTTTCTTATCGAAATAAAATTAAAAAAAGATTTTAAAACATTGCCATACACACAGGCGACAAGGGTGAAATAAAAGGGGTGTTTCCATGTGTCTTTACCAGGATGTAATTTGACACTGAGCTTTTTAGAAAGCAATTTGGCAATGTGTATCAAAAGCCTTAAAAATGTTCCTGCTCGTTAACTCTGTAATTCCACTCTGGGAAGCTAGCCAAACAAAATAATCATGCATACAGAGAAAAGATTTATATACAAAAAATGTACATTACAGAATTATGTATGAATTTATTTTAAATGCTAGAAACACTTTTAATATGCAGCCATGAGGGGCCAATTAATTATATACCATGAACCACGTACTTGATAGAAAAATATGTAGCCATGAGATGAGATTTATTAAAAATACCCAATAGGAGAAAATATTTATGATAGGCTAGGGGATGAAAAATAAAGAATGAAATTGTACACAAGTAGCAAGTGTATATTGCAAGTATATAAAATAAAAATATATACATATGTTATATGTGTGAGCTACATTAAGCAAAGAATGATTTACTAATGGTGTCGTTCTAGTAAAAAGTAGATCTTTAAAAATCTACTTTTATTTTTTCCTAATTAATTTTTTTTCATAAAATATATTTGATCATGTTTTCCCTCCTCCAACACAATAGGACTTATGGACATATGAACTCACAGAGACAGTGGCAGAACACACAAGACCTGCACAGTTCTAAGCCAGACTAGATCGTAGCATGGAGAAAGGGAAACAGACCCAGGGTCCCACCCCAAACCATGAAGCTATTTGATATCTGAGGGCAAACAGAAGACTAATGGGCTGTCAACAAGGGAAAAAAGTCTGCTCTCTAAATGTTCCAAATTTTCACTAATGCATAAACTATATTTTCAGTAGAAAAATCCAAGAAACTCCTCTTTGGGGAGTCCTTGTGTAGAGACAAACATACCTGAAGAGGGCCTTGAGGTTCTCTGGCAGTTCGGTGCGGCCAGCGTAGCCTGGGTTCATGGTAATGAAAATACCCACAGAAGGGTCAAGGCTAATCTCTTCCCCAAGGAAGCTGAACCTCTGCTTCTTGTCTCTGATTGCATCCTGGATGCTTTTCACCTGGTGGAGGATCAGAGGAAAAATGACTCCTGACATGTCAGTGGTGGGCAGTAACTAAAGCTGGAAATCCAGACACACAGCACAGGTGATCATCTTGTGGCCCTCTGTATTGAAGGACAGGCATGGTGCTGGCACCCTGGAGCCTTTGCTGATGGCACTAAGCATGAGTCTGAAAGGAGTCTGGTCATATAGATCAACATTCATTCATTAAACTATGGCTACCAGGATGAGAGAGTGTGTGAGTGTGTATGTGTGTGTGTGTGTATGTGTGTGTGTGTATATGTGTGTGTGTATGTGTGTGTATATGTATGTGCACGTGCGTGCACGCGCATGTGTGAGAAGGGGGGCATGAGGGAAAGGAGCGCTGGGGATCAAACTCAAGGCTTGCACATGACAGTGTTGTGTCTCCTGGCCCCGTTCCTAGCCCTGAGTACTTTTTCTGCACAGAAAACCATTCAAACCTCATCAAGATACTTGAAGGGAACACTTTAACCCATCACTTCTGCATCATTATCACAAACCAGAAGCACAGGGAGGCAAAGTGGTTTGCCCATAGTTGTTGAGCCCTTCTGTGGGGCAGCAGGATTTGAATCCATGCCAGGGGCTTTGTGAGCATGTGTTCTTGGCCCCTGCCCTGTGTGAGAATGCAGGTACCTGCTACACCCCTAGGCTTGTTCTAATGGTGATAAAATCTACATGGAAGAAAACGGCAGCATGTGTGGAATGTTTGAATGTGAACCTTGTCCCGTGCAGTTGTGTTTATTGTCTCAGCTTAAGCCACCTCCATCTCTCCCCACATTGCATGTCTACGGTGACATGATGAGTGAATGGAGCCTGAATGATGTTGTCTTCACAGACTGGAGAGTCCTGACTATGGGGAGGGGTGGCATGAGCCAGAATGGCACAGGTAAGCTGAGGCTTGAAAAGGGACCTGCTCAATGGGATTCCACTGCCTAATTGCCTCTGATGAAGCCAGAGGACTATGTTAGCTGAAGCATTAAAGGGCTAGTAACCCCAAATCTTCAGGGGAGCTAAGAAATTCTGGAAGGAAGGTTGACACATTGATAACAGCCTCATAGCCTTTGTAGGAGGTTAGGGTGGGGGGCATTCTTGAGGCCACATGGAAACTCATCTTTAGATGGAATCTTCCACCCCCTAAAGTTCCCCTTTGCCCTATAAAACCTCCAAGCCCTCCAGCCCTTGCCTCCCACCCCCATCCTTCAGCACACACTTAGACTACTGCCCTTCATTGTTCTGACTAAAGGTCAGCCTGCTTCTGTAGACATCTGTCTCCTCACCTATTAGTACCTCCACTGGTCCCCATCTAACAAGTGTGACGTGGTTGGAGCCCCATTCTGGGTAGCTCTTGCAGTGAGAAGAACAATAAATGGAACTCAACCGGGTATGCTTTTCACTCTTCTTTGAAATATGGGTAAAAAGATCAGCTCTAGGAAGAAGCACATACCAGCAGGCTGACTTTGCTCATCCAGGCCCCACAGTATCACTGGGAATTTCTAGCCTCCTGTGGGTCTGGGAACCAAAACCTGAAGCTAAGACCAGGGCAGAGTTTTAAATGAACTTCCAGCATGTCTGTCAATGATGGCTGCTAGAAAAGCCAAGGGTATCCAGGTTCTGCAGAGGGCTATGGAGTGTGTGTGTGTGTGTGTGTGTGTGTGTGTGTGTGTGTGTAGGTGGGAGAGAAAGGGAAGGGGGCACCATTGCCAGAATATGTGACAGTAACAGTTTGGCAATTAGGATTCAGCTCTTCTTCTGCAGTAAAGTTCTAATGACTGAATGTATTTGAGCTCACAGCAATTAGAGGGAACCTCAGGCTTCTTTACATGCAGAATACCAATGTCACTCAGGCAGAGCCAGCCTCCAGCACCCTGTGCACTGGCCACCCAGGCTGAACTCTGCTGATCCACTCTGGGCTCAGAGCCCAGTTCTGCTCTACCTTGGAACTCCTTTCTACCTTCAATATCTAAAAGATAGGTGGTGAGTGAAGGATGTTCCCTCCCTCCTTCCCTCCCTCCTTCCCTCCCTCCGTCCCTCCCTCCTTCCCTCCCTCCCTCCCTCCCTCCCTCCCTCCCTCCCTCCCTCCCTCCCTCCCTCCCTTCTTTCCTTCCTTCCTGGTGGTTAAATCTATAAGCTATACAGAGCACTAGGGACAGGGAAGCAAGTTTAATTAGCGTTTACAAGCTGTTGTGCTACCTTTGGGTGAAGGCCAAGGCTAGAGCGTAGGGCCCTCCTGCTGTTGGCTCTGACTCAGCAATCTCTACCCAAACATTGAAGCCCAGAAAGCCCACACTCAGCAGGAATTTATGACGGACTTTGGATTGGAGGCATCTGTGCTTTTGTGTAAAATTCTGTTGGGGCTCTTGAGGGAAATGACTGAGCAGGCTGGTGGATGTGGCGGACGCTGGAGCCTCTATGTTGACGGGTGTTTCTCTTAACCTGCTTTGTGCCAGGCAGGAGACCATGGCTATGACTTCCCTCTCTGCCTCTTCAGCAACTGAGACTATTGGGACAAACCTCAGCAATGTGATGGTAATCAGGATCCAAAGGGCCTAGATAAAGTCCAGAGGGTTGGGGGATGCCAGAGAGGGACACAGGCACACAGGAAAGGTGAGGACTTAATGTAAGCCTTGCTTGGTGAAGGCTGCCAGGCCAACTCTGCACACACATCTCTAAACTTCCATCACTTCTGGGGATTTTAAAGCCATTGAGAATAATGATAACAAGAACAACAACAACAATAATGATAATAATAATTCTGATATTTTGAAGTACTTGACCAGAACCAACACTACTCTGAACCATGTACAGAAAGCTTCCCAGTCATATCTCTGGAGATTGAGATGGGTGGTTTTAGACTCCAGTTTTGCAGGGGTAGAAGTAAAGCAGTAGGTGGTTAAAAGCCATTCTGCTGTTAAGTTAGTATTGGGGGGATCAATAGAAACTACTGTTTTTGAAACTTTTCATGCTTCTAAAATTGGCTCAAAATAAAACGCTAACAGGAAAAAAAGTGTGGAAAATAGTGAACAGTTGCCAAGTGGGGCAGGCCAAGTCTTAAAACCGAACAAGCTGAAAACAGCATGTATGTTTAGCATGTATGTACACTTCATCCAGAAGGAGCATGACAGAAGTCAAGCATGACCTCATCAGACTCAGGCTGACATCAGTTAAGTGATGATAAGTCCCTACATATTCTGAGAACCCAATAGACAGCCTGGTTGTTATGACTGCCACAGAGAGCACTTATTAAGATCCTGTTGTATCACTTAGGTGACAGACTCTTTCTGCAAGTTTATTGTATTTTTTATGTACATGTCATTTGCTTTACTCTGAAAATAATGTTTATTATATATTACAAACATTCCCTATGAACAGGAAAAGACATTCATATCAGCCATTAAAGACACAGAAATGTAAACCTGTAAGGGTGCTATAGTTCTCAACTGGGGATCATTTTCACCCAGTCTCCATGGGTGAATCAGGAGACATTCTCACTGCACAGAGGGAAGGATGCTGTACACATCTAGTGGGTGGATACTCTACACTACCCAGGATAGACTGTTGAGACAGACCTATCCTGGAAGCTGGCATTCTCAGAAGTCTATCCTGTGTCCTCCTGCTCAGGCCTTGAATCTGTCAGAGTGGATGGCATTTGCAAATTATCTTACCTTCGTGCCTGTGATACAATTTAGGGAGGTCACAGGCAAACCAAATGTGTGTGAAAATTCTCAGTTTTTCCTCCCTACTCCTTTACCAAATTCCTTCCAGTCTAGGAATGTAGCTAATTCTTCAGTTATTCTTTTATGAAGCTTTTGTCCAAATTCCATCTATTATTAAAAGCCTGCCTGGATTCTACAGTGATGGTAGGATGGAGTGCTGAAGGATGCCTTCAGGAAGAACTACCCAGTCATTACTCTGTAAATTTTGTCAGAGTTCTATGTTCCTCTACAGTAAGCACCTCTACTGAGGGTACAACTTAGGACAGTCTCTTGGCTCTGAGGCTGGAGCATTTCTTCTATGCCTGGAGTCCTTGGAGCCATGCCTAATCCCTTGCTAATAGAGCTTCTGGGTTTTATTTATTCTGTGGAGAAGAGGGCCTCACAACCTAGCCTTGAACTCACAGTCTTAACTGGGATTTGCTGCCAGGCCTGGCTTGGATCTATCGGCTGCTCAACTGCTTCATGACGCAACACAGCATCCTGTCAGTACCTGTACCCACAAGTAGTAGGGACACCAGAGAATGTGGGGGAAGGTCAGGGGCTACAGGTTCAATGTAATAAGTTGTACCTTGGTGGAATGTTTCCCAAGGCTCAGATAATCCAAGGTCTAGAGAGCTGACTGAGACAGCAATGAGGAGGTTCTGAAAAGAATTAAGCAGTATAATGCTTTTTAAAAATAGCGAGTAATTTCTCTCGAAATTGCCACAATGAGGATTTTCCCAAATGGGTATGCAATTCTACTTGACCAACCTGACAGAGACACGAAAATATCCAGCAACGTAAACATTGGAGCATAATCACTTCTTCAGAACTAACTGGGATGAGAAACACAGAGGGGTGAGGGGGGTGGGGACAGCAGAGAACTGTCAGCAGCTGGCGCAGCTTCCAAACCAATATGCCAGCTAGGATGACTGTGTGAATAATTAAGCACAATTTTCTCCTTGGATGCTTATATGATTTTAAATGTTACCAGCTCCAATCCTGCTCTAGCTGTTGTCAGACCACTTCTGCCTAGCTGTCTTTTAAGGGTGTGTCCCTAGTCCAGAATATGGCAACATCAGAGAGTTCTAAGTTGAACATATTTTACTTAATTCTAGGAACAAAAGAGGAGAAGCCCTACACCAGCCTTTCAGTGTAAGGTCTTCAATGTTTTCTGGCTCCTGAGAAGTGGATCACAGTTATGGGGCACTCTTTCTATGGCTAGTGAATGGTTAGGGTTGCTAAGATCATCTGGGGATAGTCAAGCTAAGGATAAGTGAAGGCATAGGTGGTCCAGGCCGGTTCAAGGCAGGTGTGGACATTCACCCCCATCCCGTGGGTCACAGACATCTGTTTCCAACTCATATCCTGTCATGTTAAAATGAGGACAGCAATCATCCTTACTGCCACTGCTCCCTGTCATTACCATCACCACCATCCTCACCATCACTAACATAATAATCATATGCATTCATAATCGTCACCTTCGTTTGCCAGTGCCAGAGGAATCAGTATCACTATACTACCCTCCTCATCACCAGCCTTCATCATCATCATCATCATCATCATCAACGCTTTCCTTACCATCAGCATCACCACTAATATAATCTCCAAAATCATTACCAGATTCATCATATCACTCCTACCACAAACACCACCACCATCACCATCAGTAACACTACCATTGCCATTATCATCAGTTATACCATCATCACCACAGCTACCGTGACTACTACCAGAATCATCACCCTCACACTTGAGCACCTGTGATCTATAGATCTTTGATTTAAATATTTATCATTGAAAAATTTTACACCAGAAGAGCTGTGGTTGGCTCAGTGAGCTCTCTGTAGGGCATGCTGAGAAGAACGTGTTCAGACACACACTGAGACAGCCTGTGGAAAGCTGCTAGCACTAAGCACCACCCGAGACACCCATCAATGGAATTAGGCAGCGTGAGTGTTCTGGCCCAAAGTGGAATCAGAAACAGAAATGCCTGGCTGGTAAGAGCAAGAGATGTCCTCTAAATGTTATGGCAAGCAGCCAGAGGAGAGGGTAAAGTCATGAATGCAGAGATGGGGGAAGACGTACAGGTGTATGGAAATAATAGGAGAGAGGGCAAAGGGGACAGGAAGACAGAAGTCTGTAGTGGGAGAAGTGAGAAGAGATACTCCAGGTAGATGGGACAACAGAAGGAAATAGAGCCATGTCCAGTGGCCACCACAAGGAGACTACAGTGTGTCCCAGGTTTTCAAAGCCACTCATAAGCTACCCAGGAAGGGGTTAGTCATCACAGTACACAGAGAGATTCTTTGGCACCGTTCCTGGTTCCAAGTTGTGATATGACCACCCAAGGGTAGAAACAGCCAGAAAACATGCAATTTCTAGTATGGTATGGTATGGTATGGTATGGTATGGTATGGTATGGTATGGTATGGTATGGTATGGTATGAATATGGTTTCAGTTTGTCTACAGAGGTTAATATATTGGAATTAAATCTTTGTTATGAGACACTGAGAGGGAACTTGATCCTGCTATGGTACCTAGAGATCCAACTTTTGGGAGGTGGTTACAGTTAGACAAGATTATTTGGGTTAGGGCTCAGCATTGAACCTTGTGGTTTTGACAGCAAAAAGTCATTGCCAGATATGTGTTCTTGAAAGTCCAAGAATGTGAGCCAAATAAACCCATTTTCTTTATATGCTGCCCAATTTCAGTTATTTCATTATAATCACAGAAAAAGACTAATATAATTTCTTGCAAAGATATGAATCCTCGATTTCAGTTTAGGTAATAGCAGGCTCCCATCTGTGCAAGGCAGAGGTGTGTTGAAAAATATCTAACCATTGGCTGTCCAGAGAAACAAGCTTTTTATGTGTGGAATGACTCAGTGCCATGAGGTTTTGGAAGGAACAGTTGCAATTATTAAACCTAGAATCTTGTACCTGTTAGACAAGCACTCTCCCTTTCACCCACATCCTCAGCTCCAGTTTCTTGGTAGAAATTCTTCCTCCCCAGGCCCTGTCAAGTCATGCTAATGTGAGATCACAGAAATTTCCATAATTAACTCAACAAGCCAAGGCAGAAGGATGCTGATGCAAGAGAGCTTTCAGGTCACACTTGGGCCTTACCCCCAGACCTTCAGTGACTCCTACTGAGAAGAGTAATTCTGAGGAAGGGGAAAGTTCACCTTGCTTTGGGGAAGCTCCACTAAGGGACAGCTAGGGCAAGGGTCAGTGTTTGTGGAATATCCTTTGTCAGACAAGAGAACCCAAAGGACTGACCACTACAAAACAAGGAAGGGAAGGGCTTCTGAGAGCCCTGGGATGGCTTCTGGTTCCCAGTGGCAGCTGAAGCCTAGGGGGTATGGTGTGGTGAAATAGCAGCTGGCACGGGGTCGACCACTCCTAAGCCCTGCAGTTGCTTCAGTTCTCTGCTCAAAGCTCCACATTTAGCCTCTAGTGACAGGAACAGCGTGTTGGACGAGAGGGGTGACAGCTGGAGGTTATGTAGACAGAGGCAGGCTCCTGCCAGGGCACATACTCCACTGAAGGGGATAAAGCTGCCTTGGCCAGTTTCTCCCATGTGGTTGCTCTGCCTGATGTTCCATCCCTACCCTTGTTCTGCCAACCCTTCCTCCATTCCTTATCCTTGCCAAAAAAGAAAAAAAGAAAAGCCCAGCCCAGTTGAGTATTGTCCATATTTACAACTATACAGATTTACAGGGACCAGATCATAAACTTTCTCATAGCTGTAGACTCCCTCCCCTCCCTTTCACTCTCTCCCCCACTTCTTTATTTCTTTCCCTTTTATTCCCTTATTTCCTCCCTTTCCTCCCCTTCCCCTCCCCTTCCCTTCTTCTCCCTCCCCCACTTTCCTCCTCCTCCTCCCCCTCCCCCTCCTCCTCCTCCTCCTCCTCCTCCTCCTCTTCTTGTTCTCCTTCTTTTCTTTAGAAATAGTGCCACATATGCAATGCTCTAGAAATAAGCCAAAGGGGAGGAAATTGTGTTGGACTGTTTTGTATGTGGACATAAACTCATGTCTGGTACAAGAGACTTATCAAAGGAATTCACTCTGCTTTTTCTCCTGTTTTCCTCTCTTTGTCCATGGATCCCCGACCCTAATTCAAATCTTCTCCAGCTAGCCTTTAGGGATTGGCTTTAAGATAGCATATTTCAGAGTCTGACTCTGTAGTGTGGATATTTAGATCCCTTCTAGAACACTGAAGTGCTCACACCTGTCTCAAGAACTCATTTGAAGTTTGGAATGGTACTGCCACTTACTCAAGCCCTGCGACCATGTAGTCTTATACATAAATGAGTGGTTTGGGCTGAGAGATGTGGGGTAACTTTATTATAGTCTTCTATAACAGATAAAAGAGCTGAAACTGGAGCCCTGGGTTCACAGCCATGTGCATGTTCTCAAGCAGCTGGGATCCACCTCCTTGGCTGATCCTTTATGCCCCTCTTTGAAGCAGGTAGGACAGATATTTTCTGTCCCTGTTTTACACACAGGGAAGGAGACTCTCCTAGTTAGAAATGATATGCTTTGATGAGTCATGGGGGAAACTTGGAGGGCAAAGATGGAGAAAGGGGGATGGAATGGCAAGTGGTAGGAGGAAATGTTGCTGAGAAAGAAAGACAACAACAGGCTATAGCCATCCACAGGGCCAGCCATGGAGACTGCGAGGCTCCCATCCCCTCCTGGCCCATACCTGAACAGCCACCACTGACAAGACCTCCACAGAGATTCGGTTAAATTCATCAAAGCAGCCCCAGGCACCAGTCTGAGCCAGGCCTTTGTAGATGTTGCCACAGGACTGCAAGGAAACATATAAAGATTAAATGATGACAACATCTTGGAGTCATGTCCACAGTCATTTTCCAGCCTCTTTAATTACAGACACATGGGTCTCCTGAAATGAGCATTGTAATTTCAGGAACGATTACATTTTTGAAGGTGATGGGTAACAACACAAGTCATGGTATCAAACAAACTTTCCACAAGCTGCAGTGAGAAACCCCTTTAAGACACCATCAGAGTTTCTTCCTGAGCATTCTGGAGCAATCCAAGTCCCAGGAAATGAATAAAAGATAGCTTTTCTTACACCACATAGACGAATAACCTTCTGTTCAGGCTTTGGCACACCCTAATGGGAATCCAATGCCCATATCTTCAATCCATGCCCAGCCGCTCAGGCTTCCCAGCTGATGTGGAGCTGAAAATGTCAGGAACTGACAACAGTCACAGAGGCAACTATGGGCAAATTTTTGTCAGATGAGAGCAGGAAATGAATTTCAAAAGGAAGAATGTATTTCTATCTTAAAATGAAAAGAAACTCTCGCATTAAAGGGGATCTAGCAAGCAATGTGCCAGTGGGAAGGAACAGGTACAAGACGCCATTGGTTGCAGGATGCCTCTAAAATGTCAGAGATATGCAGTCATGGGAGTCCTGACATCTATCAAGAAGTCATTTTTGAAATCGGTAGTTGTGTGTATAGGACCCACTGCTTGATATGGTAGTTGTGTGTATAGTACTTTAGGGAAGGTGTTGGCAATAAAGTATACAAGTCAAATAGAATTGCTACAGAAGTATTGGTTCCAGTGACGACTGCAGATCGCACTGTCACAGAGTCACAGAGTCCAAAGAGGAATGGGCCAGAGTTCTCCAGTGTGATCAGTGAAGATGAGACAGCAGAACAATAGCACATTCCAAGATGTGTTTTGTGGAACACCAGTCGTTCCTTGAGAAAAGGATTTTTGTTGTCCAGAAAGTTGGGGAAACACTACATTCCATAATCCATCTTTGCCAAGTTCTAAATGTATATTAATGGGATGTGAGGGTAGATCAGTAGGAGAGCATGCATTTGTCTAATCTATAGAAGAATATATGTATATGAATGTGAATATGTATATATGTATATGCATATGTATATGTACATATACATACATATATATCTGTCTCTCTCCCTCTCTGTCTCCCTCTTTCTTTCTCCTTCTATACAAACATGCTCTTACACATACACATGTATACACTCTAAATTTCTGAGACAAGATTAATTTGTTACATGGCTGCAATTCCTTTTTCCTTATGTAATCTCTGATCTTCTCAGAATACAATCCAACAAAATGGGTGTAATGAGAAAACAAAAGGAGGCAGATAGAAGCCTGAATACCTAGTTCCCGGAAGAAGGTGCTTCAGAATCCACTCTGCAGTGCATGCTCCTGTCTATGTGGTAAGGAGAGGGGAAGACTGTCCAGGAGGATGAAAGATTATGGAAGAAAAATGAGCAAAATAATGATGTGCCCAGAGAAAAGTAAAGGTGCCATTTGGGATGGAAAATTGATTACTAAGGAAAGTATTAGAAACAGAAAGCCTTGAATTTATTACAAGAAGTCTTTAGAGGTTCGCATGAAAGATGATGATTAAGGCAACACTTTCTCAGATAGCTACCTAGGCAAGGTTAGTTGTAGGTCAGAGTTTAAAGAGCGAGGGAAAATACACCCCAAGTGATATTAAACCCCAGAATTCTCAAACTCAGAAGGAAAAGTCGGACATAAGAGAACCAAAAAGATCAGCAGTTGCCAGGTGTTTCGAAGGAGGGGGTGGGGGTGGGAGTGGGGGTGGGGAGACCATGAGACCCAAGTAGAGCAGAGGCAGAGAAATGACTGCACATGGTACTGTCACATTGGGTAGATGACATCATACACTTTCCTAAACCTATAGAACTATATGTTCAACTGTTCTTCCAAACAGTGAATCCCAACATAGTCTTAGATTTAGTTTAGAGCAGTGTATAGGCACTGTATATGCTATACTAACATGTTGTCTTAGTTAGGATTCCTGTAGCTCTGATGAAACACTTTGACCAAAAAGCAAGCTGGAGAGGAAAGGGTTTATTTAGCATACACTTCCACAGCCTTGTACATTACTGAAAGAAGTCAGGACAGGAACTCAAACAGGGGAGGATCCTGGAGCCAGGAGCTGATGCAGAGGCCATGAGAAGTGCTGCTTACTGACTTACTCAGTCTGCTTTCTTATAGAACCTGGAACCACCAGCTGAAGCACCACCCACAATGGGCTGGGCCCTTCCACACCAGTCACTAATTGAGAAAATGCCCTATGGGCTGGCTTACAATCTGATCTTATGGAAGAATATTCTCAATTGAGTCTTCATCCTTTCCAATGACTCTAGCTGTGTCGATTTGACTTAAAACTACCCCGAGAATCTATAATTCAATTTAATATAATTTATAAGGGGACTATGTGTGAGGGAGAGTCATGGGGGTGCTATGTACCAGTTGTTCTCCAAATGTGAAAATGCTCTACAAAGAAAACTATGAATAAAGCAAAAACATGTCAATCTGCTCATCTATTCATCCCACAAATATTAATTGAGCAGGTACTGTCTGCTAGAGAGTGTTTTGGGACATGAGGAATCAACAGTACACAGGATAGAAAAGAAAGTCCCTTTTGAAGCTGACATTTTTTGTGAGAAAGAAAGCAATGAACAAGAACACACACATTGAATGGGTAGAGGGTTACACTGCAGTCAGGCATGGTGGCCTTAGAGTTAGTAGTTAGGGATGTCTCCAGGAGAAAGAAGGGATGACAGGCATTGAGCTTTATTCTCCCTTTGGTTGAGATGATTATCTATCATCTATCTATGTATTTATGTGTGTATCTATGTACCTATCTATGTATCATCTGTCTGTCTGTCTGTCTGTCTGTCTGTCTGTCTGCCTGTCTGTCTGTCTATCTATCCATACATTCATCCTACATATGTATGGTATGTATGTATATACGTATGTATGCATGTATGTATGTATTCATGTATAAATGCATATACCAGCCTGATAAGCACCATGGACTCTAAGTTGGAAATTCAGGAACCAAATCCTATGCCTAACATAGTGGTTTGAAAGTTTTTGAAGTTTTATCCCTTTTATAAATTGTAGACAATACATAAAGCCTTAAACAGAATTTCCATAAGTACATGTCCTAGCTTCATTAGTCCCTGAGGACCAGCAGCAGAACACATGTCACCTCTCTTGCTCACTGTACACATCTCTTGGTGTCATTGGTAAGCAGGAGCATCACCTGGCCATGAGGTAGAGCTCTTGGCCTAGAATCAGGACAGGTCACATCAAAAGGATAAAAGTGGAGGATGGTGAGGAAGGAGTCCACGGTGATGACCGGTTTACACTAGGAAATTAAGGGTGCAAACAGGCAGGGTCACTGGAGTTTCCATAATAGTGATGGGGTAAGAAATAAGATGGAGAAGAGCGACAAGTTCCTCGCAACGTCAAGGAGACCCTCTGTACCAGAAACCCTATGCGTAATTGGAGCCAGGACTAGAATATGGGTGAAGATGGGGACAGATGTGGAGTCACCAGAAGCTGAAATCAAAATTCTGTAAAAGGAACAGCATATAGGATGGGGAGCTCAGGAGAGGAGAGGTGGAAAGCGGCAATAGGAAGCAGATGGAGTCAGTAGTCATGACATAGTCCTGACTCTTACAGGAGGCTGGGACCCTGTGGTTCAGAAATCATTCCAAATGTTTTTGGTTTCAAAGCCATTGGCTGTTTCTGCAGTGGCTTCTGTATTAATGTCAAAGAGAAATTATTGCCGCTGTAATATGAGGCATAGATACCATTCTCTGATAGATGGCTATGCAAGGTCACTTCTGCCTGCAAACAAGACCATTATCTCATCAGAAAGAGCCTCTCTTAATAGGTCCGAGCTGCAGAATGTGGGGCCAGTGTATGACAGGTGGTTGTGCTGAACCATTTCTGTCTCAGGGTGAGACTATCATTGCCTCAGGGCCAGGCTTTTGCAAACCATGATAAAATCCCACTACAATTATTCCAGGACACTGCATTATTGAAGCACTGTCTGACAGTCCATGCATAGTCCTTGTACATAAAAGCAACCCTTAAATGACTGTGCAAAGTTTCTCTTGGCTGTTATACTGATGTCAGCTCTGCTGCAGTACTCTAATAAGCTCTATGGCTTTATTCTGATGTTGGTGAATTCACTTATGGCTCATATGTCACCAACTTTTCAAATCCCATCCCTGGTAAGACCAATAGGATTTCTCAGTGTTAATTGGCTGTGTCTAGGGACTCTGGCTAGCTTTGTTAAGTTTTCTATTTTTCCTCTGTCTACATTTCTCTGCTGTTCTAGGACCATCCAGGCCCTGCACCTATGTTCATGGAATTGGCTGAGCCGGTATTCTGATGGAATTCCTGGACAGAAGTGTAGGAGGACACCACCAACAGCCCTAGCCATCCCCTCTAACACTTGTTTCTTCATCAGCCCTTTGTCATATTTCCTAAATTGTCATTTGGCTTTGCTTCCTTTAAGCCTCTTGTTATTTCTTTCCCCTTTCGCTGTCTTGGTGTCCGGGCTCTCTCTCTCTGTCTGAAGAACTGCAACTTGCTCCCCAGTCTCCTCTCCAGCTGCCTCTGCTCATGTGGATCCCCACAATGGCCTCCTGGCATGCTTATGCTTTCCTGCTATTCTAAAGCCCACAGATCTTTTTGTAGCCCACCACTTGAGGGGCCAATGGTCTTTGACATCTGTTCTCTATCCCCATGACCCTCATTACATACTCCAATGCTCCCTAAGACTACTTGGCTACTACATATGCTTTGTTCTAGTCTCTACTCTGGAGAAATGTAAGCAGAATCAATTATTGTTAGAGTCATAACATATATCTAAATGCATGACAGCTATGCCTACCTCTCATTCCTTTCTCTCCTCACCCCAGCCTGGCTCTAGGAGAAATGCTCAGGAGTGAAGCTGATGAGGACTGGGGTAGGAATGTTGGCTGCTTAGAACTAGGTCCTGGCTTTAAAGCCAGGTTTTAGACCATGCTATGTTAAAGTGTTACATCTCAGGACTGAAACAGCCTTATGAGCTCCCCAGTGTTCTTCCTCACCAGCAACTACTGTGTCTGTCCCCCTGTTGTGGAATATTCCAAGGCCTAGAGTTTGTAGGTTACTCATTCATGCCTAGGATTGTGGTATTTCAGCAAAAATTAGTCCTATCAATTAGTCCATAAATGTCTTGTCCCTCCAGATAGACGGGACTATATTCAACCTGGGCATATACCTATCATCTTTCAATTATTGATCTGCATGCTCTACATATCTATTCAACTATATCATCCAAATGGTCCTCCAGGGCCCTCCCACGTTCCTTTTGTGTCCTCACTGAAAATCACAGTTCCTTGCCCACTCCTGAATCAGCTGGCTGCAGGTTTTCCCAGCAGGCTTGAGTTTAAGCAGGGGTCTTGAGTATTCCTAGGCACTGGTAAAGACGTTTACGTTGTTTCTTAAACCTAAAGAAACTGGCCCCAGTTGTGAAGAAAATTTCTTAAGTGACATAAGAGCCACATCTACTGACTTGTAGCTGAGGAGATTCTAAGACAAAATCCCAGCTTGTCACAGTTCATCTTCAGTGATAAGTCCCAGTACTCTATACATTCTTCTACTGTTTTGTTTTTTTGTTTGTTTGTTTGTTTTTCACAGATCCCACTAGTATCTAGTCTTTCTGTCCTCCTTCCTTTTCCTGATCACCTGATCTCCTATGCTGCTGGAGATTAAACTCAGAGGCCTATGGATTTCTGTATGCTAAATAAGCATTCTCCCACTAAGTGATACCTTAGCCTTTTGTCTTTTTTCGGAATCTTAACCAGTCCTATCTTCGGGTGCCCAAGGACACTCCCTGGTGGGAACTCTCTTGTGGTTACTTTGGGAACATCTCCAGGTGCAGTTCTGCAAGATGAAACTTCATTTGTTTTGGTCTCTTCCTAAATGTCCCACATATTCTCAGAAATGACAGTAAACAATAAACCAACCTACTTTGTTTCTGGAGCATTCTATGATAAAATCTAGTTTCCAAACAGCTGGATAGCAAAGGAGAAAGGCTTGCAGATGCAGTTTAGCAAAGCTATCTGATTGCAATGATGTTGGTGCATAGGAAATGAACACCTTCATTTTGGGCTATCATTAGACTCCTATTGATATTGCCTTGGTTCATGTCTGGCCTGGACTCAAAGACTGAAACTTAACTGAAAGTCCAAGTGAGCCAAGGACAAAAGCTCTTCTGCCCTGTGCTTTCAGAGCAATCAGTGAGGTTAGGGACAATTGAGTTTGAAAGAATTTTGATAAATGGCCCTTATGATCCCTGCCCCTGGAGTCAACTCTTCTCTTTCTGTTTGCTATGTTTGACTTGACTTTGAAGAAATTCGGTGATTTTCTGCCATGAAAACACATGCCTTCTACCTTCAAACGAGTGTGTCTTCCACAATGTTCCCCTTGGGAGATTTACTTATATCAGCAATCCTGCCAATAATTGACTATAGAAGAATCTAGAAGCTCAAAATAATCCTTAAGGCTGAGCTTATTTCTTTAAAGAGAAAAAAAAAACCCTTCCAGCCTTGAAAAGAAACATTATTTTAATGTATTCATCAATAAAAACAGCTGTGCTCAAATTTAGAGGCGATGGCTCAGGGAAGGATTGGATGCAGGTCTGGATGCCCCTTCTGTTTGTTTGCTATGAGAAAACGTGGCTTTCAAGGACTCTGTAACTTGTACACAGAAGGGGGTTGTGCTAAAGTTAACCATCCCAGTTCCAAAAAATGAGTGTTGTCTAAAGAATCATGGTTCAGTAACTGCAGTCTCTAAAATTATTTCTACATTAAATGTATTTTCAAACATGAAATTTTATTTGATCTATTTCACATAACTTTTCTCTACTCTGAAACTTTCACATTATCTATTTATTCTCTTTACAAGAGAAACATAAGGCATCTTATTAAAAACATATAGTATGAGAAATCTCTTGTCTAGAGGCACTGGGACAAGCTATTATTACATATCTTTAAAATGAGTTTTTATTCATTTGTGAGTAGAATGTCTATATTTGAAAATGACCTCATGGGCCTTTTGTTTCTCTGGCTTTTCACCAGGACACAAACTAGAACACATTAGTTGTTTGAAAAGTGCACTGGATTCAGGAATGAAGTACATGGTCTTTGCACTGCCTGTTGGCAGGCTTCCCTTGCAGAGAGTAATAGCTGATCTGTTTACAGGATTCTCATCTGCCTTTGGATGATGTCTTAGGAGAACTCCGCCTTTACAGAGGAGCTCAAATAAAGCTATCGCCTGGAGACAGGTGTTTTCAACACAGCTACTCATGAGGCTTTCTGCCTTTCCACTCATCAGTACATTTAGGACGTTTGGGGCGGGGGTGTGTGTTGTATCATCGTTGTATCATCATTTTACAGGTGACAGGAGAAAGGCCACCTTGTCAAATAATCCATTTCCTCACAAAGTTCATTAGTGGAGTCAGAATGTGTTGCGCTGTGCCTGTTGATTACATAAGAGGTTGACAGGAGGCTGTCAACTTAAGGGTTTAACTTCTGGGTTAAAGCAACCTTAAGTCTACTATGAAAGAGTAAGGAGAAGCCTCCTGTCTGGACTCTGTACAACCTGGGAGAGTAGGGCCAACAAAATATGGATAAACCATGCACCTGATCTGATATGTTACCCAAGTCCCACTCTCTTCAGAAGATGAGCAAGTTCATACCTTGTAGTCCATCTGCTCAGAGCAGTTAAACACATAGACCATGATGCCCAGTGCTCGGCCCAGGTCCTTGGTGGTCTCCGTCTTGCCTGTGCCTGCAGGTCCCGCTGGAGCTCCACTCATAGTCAAGTGTAGAGACTGAGTGAGAGTGATGTAGCACCTATAAAACATAGGAGGGATAGTTCTATTACCTGTGCCATTGATGGCCCTGCTGGGTGTCAGAGAGATGGAAACTCAAGGAGAGATGGGCCTGACTTACTATCTACAAAGGAAAGAAAACCCAGAACATCTCCCAGGTTTATTCCCCACAGAGACTGAATTTCCCAGAGAACAACCCTATCATGACTGTCTCCTGTATGCATAATGTTTTTGTGCACTGTGTAAAGATTATCTTTGTGTTATTCAAAATGCTGATTTCTCTGCCCTCATATCTTGTTCTTATCCAGATATGGCATTTTAATACTTATTCCAAATATCTCCTGTTTCAATTTTGTGTAAACAATGTGTACCATTTTACTCTCTGCCTTTTCAATAAAAGCTGTTCAGCCAATGCCTGGGCAAAAGAGAGAATTGGGCAGGACTTCTGCCATCCAGGGGAGAGGGAAAGAGAAGAGAGTAAGGGGGATTCAGATATTAGGAGGTAAATAAAATTCAACTGAAGCCCAGAGAGCCAGACCAATTCTAAAATGTAAGTATCTTGGGGATTTTGGCTGGGGAGTAGTCAGATTATCTTAGAGGATTAAAATAGAATAATGACTGCCCAGGTATTGTGCAGTAAAGCTTTATTAAATAAACCAGTCTCAGTCTTATTCATTTGAGACCTAGGAGGGAATAGAGAAAAACTACATATCTTTTAAAATTATCATTACAACCTCCCTGTAGGGCACTGTGGCTCCTTGCTGGCCCACCTTAACCTTGACCATAGCTTCTGCTCTAGCTACATTTCTCAGTGCTTTGATGCTCTCTCTCAAAGCATATCAACAACAAGCTATGTATTGCTTGCTTTCCAGGTGCTTTGAGATTGTGTTGGCCTTCTCCTTTCTACCCAAGCAACTCATTTGAGCCTACCTAGGTGATATATCATTGTCTAGGCAATGGCTTGTAACTCCTGAGTAGGAACTGACATTAGTTCATACACTAAATATTCCCAGCCCCAGCAGGACTGGGATGAGTGAGAAGAAGCTGCTCAGCTGAGCCCCTGTTCCATTTTGTCTACCCTAATGCCCACCATGTATATCACAGAGATTTCTCATACCTGCATTTGTAAGAGTTAGGATGCACAACTTTCTTGTTCATTGTTTTGCCTTCAGAACCCAGCACAGCTCTAGGCACATATAAGCCCTCAGTTACTCTTTAGGAGACACATGAATGACTCCACAAGTAAACCAATAATCATTCAATTTAGTATTCTTGTTACTGTCTTCACTAATGACAATAGGATAAATTCAGCTTTAAGATTAATACTGGTGGAGCTGAGGAAATGGCTCAGTGTGTAAAGTGCTTATGCTGCTCAAGCATGAGGGCCTAAGTACAGATCCTCAGGTCTCATGTGAAATCTGAATGTTAGTGATACATGCCTGTAGTCCAAGCACTGTGTAGTATGTGCATGCACATGTGTGTGCTGGGTATAGAGGTGGAAACATAGGATCCTTCATACTCACTGGACAGCCAGTGTGGCTGAAATGGTGTGCTGCAGGTTCATTCAGTGAGAGAGACCTTGTCACAAAAGTAAGGGGACAATGTTTACCCAATGACATGTGGACCCATACAAACATACACCACACACACACACACACACACACACACACACACACACACACAAATATACACCCCAACATACTACAGATACACACATTCCCACTTCATACACTATACCTGTGTGTATACACAATACTACATGCACATACCATACCCTCCCTACACACACACCAACACACAATTATTTAAGGTATTCAAAGTACCCATAGTTTTCATAGTTTCACTTAGCTGTGCTCATTGGATTTAAAGCTCACAAAAGATGTATTGCCCAGGATGTCTATAATACAGAATATGACCATAACAAATGATGACAAGGATTCAAGAGAAAGAGGAGTTTCATATGTTGCTAGTAAGAATGTTATATGGCGCGTTCACTTTGAAAGACAGGCTAAAAGTTCCCTTCCTTGGAGTTTCCCTGAGAAAAATAAGTTCATTCACTCACTTACAGAATTCAACCTTGGTCACAATATTCAGATCAATAAAACTAAGTGAAACTCAAATGTCCATCCACAATAAATAAACAAACAAACAAAATGCAGTATCTATTCAACAGAACACTCCTGGGCAATAGGAAGGAAATGGAGGTGTGAACATAGCACAAAACAGGGGAATCATCATTGCCATGCTTCACACGTGGAAGAAGACAGATAAAAAGATTGTATGAAACATCTAGAAATGAATGATAGAGATTGCCATCAGATCAGTGGCTGGGGTGGGAGTGGGGATTTACCACAATACCATAAAAGATACGTTCAAGTGAATTGTACCCTTTAAGACACTAAAAATATACATCAATAAATCAGTTAAATTGCACCAATGGTCTAATTCTTTCATACCTGGCAAATCAACACAAACTCTACTCATGACTCAGTCTGATGAAAGCACTGTCCAGTATTATCTGCCTGTTTTGGTATCTGATACTTCAGAGTGACTAGTGACTGAGTCAGTACCTTTCCTGCCAGATGGTGATAGGCCTTTATGGGTTGGATGGAGGTCAGAACCAACATGGTATTGAAGGGACTCACATTTAAATTTCTGTATTCTCCACAACTCAGTTTCCCATTTCTGTTTTGGCTTTGGAGTGAAACCTAGAAGGGCAGTTTCCCTGGAGAGAAGTGGGTTGGAATCATTTCATGTCTAGTTTGCTTGTGAAATGCAGGATACTGACTTAGTTGATCACAGGAATTTGGGCTACATTTAGCCTTAACCCCTGGCCATGTAGGCTCATTGGCCTACCTTATTTTCTCTGGAGAAATTGGAACATTGAATATGAAACAGGCCATGGGGCAAGCGGATAGACATTGAGCATCAGATAGACCATGAGGTAAGATGAAGTGAGTGAGGGTTGAGGTATAAAGCTGGATGGTCCTCTTATCATGTTTCTTGGGCCCTATTGCCATCTGGCTACTCTAGACACCCCTTCACAGAGCCTTACATGTAGCTTCTTCACCTCTTAGTTTCTGCTTCCAGACTGGTCTCATACCTCTCCCAGTCACTGAAGCTCAAAATTCTATACCTAGGAGGAAAGGCATCTGCCTGAACTATCAGAAGCCTAACTCAGATACACACTACCACCTTTTCTCTCGTACCTCTCTTCCTATAGCTGAAGAACAAGGCTAGGCCTCTCTGCTCTAGAGTTGCAGTATCCACACAGAATTTGGAAGTCTATAAAGGCAACGTTTCACAAAGCAGAATTCCCATTGGAAAAAAGACTCCATTTAAGTGAAATATTTGGAACTAGGTGCCAGTCTTATTTTGAGGATGCACTGAGTTTCTGGGCACTTGGGAAATGTCAAAATGTTGTCATTTCCATTCATAGTAATAGAAGTCAGAACTAAAAGAGATTCCAAAGTCAATAAATCCAACCTCTCTACAGAAGGGTAGACTGGGGCTTAGTGGGTGGGGAACTGATGAGGGCTAATAACTAAAACACCATCAGTGGTGACTTTAGAATGGGTAACAAGAAGAGCCCAAAGCAAAGTAGAGGCCATCTGTTGTAGGAGACACTGTCAAGATGTCCAGACCACCTAGCCAGTCACATATAATCATCCTTGAGACAGATACCTGAAGGCCCTGTGTGGTCTCCTTAGTTCATCTTTTTAAACACATCAGCAGCTTCCATTTGCTCTTGCTTCTTTGTGCAGGTGGGAAATGATTCAGTATAAGTCGAGTAGGCACTTTCTACCATGCTCTTCCTCCACAATGCCCTGTACTGCCACAGGACCAAAGGTGATGAAGAATAAAACCCCTAAAGCCATAAACCCAATCAAATCTTTCTTCTTCCAATTTGATTTTCTTGAGGTTGTTGTCATGGTGACCGAAAGCTCACTAATCTACCATAGAATGACATACAACTATAGAAATGACCTCAGCGTAGTTACCATTTCCATCCATATGCAAAGAACAGGGGGTTTTACAGTGGTGAGAACTGAGGAATCAAAGTGGTCCAGCAGTCTCTACTTTGAGTGAGGCCTCAAGCAACATGCCTAGGACTCAGCTGTCCCAACATTCAATAATATTACTACTGATAATTTGAATTAAGAATCGATTTATCATGTAAAAGATAGACAAAACTTTTTCATTGGTTTCACTTGTTCTACATCAATTTCATGCATGTGCATAGTGCACTCAATTTCCTCTTGTTCCATTCTCTCTTTCTCCTTCTCCCTCCTCCCCTCTCTCTCTCTTAGACACACACACACACACACACACACACACACACACACACACACCTGTCTCTTTCCCTTTAGGCCCTCTTCTCACAGTCATATCTTTTTTTTTTTTAGTTTTGTGAACCACTGGTTTTAACCAGGACTACATTTTTAAACAATTTTAGTAATTAAAAATGATGCTTTATGTCCCTGAGTATATGAGTAGAACAAAATGGATTGGAAAAAAAAAGACACAAAGTTGGGAGTGGGTTAGGGAGGTGATGTGTGGGTCTGGGAGGAGATAAAGGGAGGAATCGGGGTGAATATGATCAAAATGTATTGTATGAAATTATTTATAAAATATTAAAAATGATGTGTCAGATATGAAGAAATCAGTCTTCAGAAAAACAAATGCAAAGCTGCCCTCCAACATTTGTACACACTGTGAACTGGGGGGTGTAGTTAGAGGGAGGTCCATGTAAAAGGGTCAGAGACTTTAACATGTCCCAATTTCAACATAAGAGGCAGCATTAAGAGAAGAAAAATGGCATCCACTTCAATCTAGAACAAATTTTCTTTTTCCATTATAATGTTTACATTTTAATGCCTCATATTTACCATAAATACGATTCTTCATCTGCTTAGGTTATAAGGTCCTTTCCATCTAGGGTGCACTTTCTCTTTGCTTATACAATCTAGGAAGTGTCTCTCTCAAAATAGGATGGGAAGAAATGGAACACACATTCCCAAATATCCCTGAGGCAGTCTCTGTAGCATAATGAGCAGTATGCCTGTAACTAGACTGGAGTGACAATGACAGAGTCCTATGATTTCTGTGTCTCATGTATGGAAAGAAATGCTAGAAATGACATAGAAAACCTAAAATACTTGCAAGCAAAGTGCTTGGAATTTCTAAATCTGGGTATTAAATGGAAAAAATAAAAGATAAATGTATAAACATTTCCATACTCATAAAAAAGAGATTAAGATAATTTAAGTCAAGCAAAAAACCAAAAAACAAAACACACACACACACTCACACACACACACACACACACACACACACACATACACACACACATAACCAATAATACCCAAGCATTAAGTGTTGATAAAATGATACATTAGACTGCATCAATATTCAAGACATTTTAACTTCAAAAGATGCTATGAAGAAAATGAAAAAATATACCACAGACTAGGATACCATGTCTGGAATCATATAGGTAATACAGCAGAGCATGCAAAGACTCTTCACAGCTCCATAAGAACACAAATGATGTTATTATACTGAAGAAGAAACTTGAACAGTACAATGCACATGATAAAAGCTGCTTGACATTTTTATGTCATTGGAAAATGCAAACTACCTTCTGGGTTCGAGAGCCCTCCACACTGACCGCCATGGCTGCAACAAGTCAGTCAACAGTGACGACCACCATCAAGAATTCAGAGAAATGGGGATGCTCACTCAGTGTTGGTGAGAGTCTAAAATAGTACACCCATTCTGGAAAACAATTAGGAAGTTTCTCGATGTCAAGCATGAAAGAACATAAGACCTAATAGGTCCCCATCCAAGCAAAACCCACATTCACAAGCTGGACTTGCATGAAAATGTTCATACTAGTGTTGTGATAATGTCCACAACTAGATACAGCCTAAGTGTCTGCCACTGCCAAATGCACAGACAAACTATTATGTATCCATGGGATTCAAGCCCTGAGGCCTTTTTTGTTTTGTTTTGTTTAGGGCTAAGAGATAACCATGCTCCTGCCAGATGTACACAGTTTCCAGGTTTGTGTAAAAATTCTTCTTTTTCCTCTTTTGTTTAAAAGTTGGTTTAGTTTGGGCTGCTATCACTTGTAACTAAAAATATTTTGATGAAAAAATATTTTGACTCACTGTCCTCAAGAGTCAAAACATTTACCGAAGAACTCAAGGAGGTCAAGTAAAAAGTGAAATAAAACAATCCAGCAAAAGATATAAGTAAATGCTATCTTTCTCTTTGGAAGGGGCTTTCTAAACCTAAGAGTAATTTATAAAGAACCAGAGTGGTGACAGTATAACCCTCAGTGGAAGAAAATCCAATCACCAATAAACACACTACTCTGAAGCCTGGGAGTAATTAAGGCCTGAACCCAAAGGAGATATAGTATGACCAGCAAAATGAATTGGGATATTAGAGCAATATATAAAGCTGTTTAATGTACCCTGCACTGAATACTTTCAGAAGCCAGGGAGAGAAGGGACATTAATTTTCAACAAACAAAACCAACAGAGTACTAGAAAAATAGCTCAGTGGCAAGAGTAACCTGATGCTCTTCCAGGACACAGGAATTAAATTAGCAGCATCCATGTCATGTCACGTGACTTACAGCCACTTGTAACTCCAGGGGACCTGACACCCTCTTCAGGACTCCATGGACACTCACCCATATATGTTTGTGTGCATGCACATGCACAGATGATGAAGTGCAAGTTTGTACTATTTGATTATTTTCATTGTTATTATCTCAGAGGAAATGGTAAGAACTTTGGAGAAACATTCAGAGGAGTTGAGTTCATGAGGCTTTATTGTTATAACTGAAATGACCCCACCACACAGTTATATTACATAAACTATGGGACACTTGGACACAGACTATAATTGCACTCCTGAGGTATTTTAGAGTACTCCAAGATTATATATCCAATTATTGCATGGATCTCACATGGGGAGATGTGAATCGACGTCTACCCACTCAATGAGGCTCCAATGACAGACCACACACAGTGTTACTAACATTCCATTTGACAGATCAATGTACTTTTTGGTCTACTTAGAGAGTGGGTGAGGCATTACTTACAGGAGACAAGGAGCCTAACCACTTGAGAGTCTTACCTCAGCACAGATAACAACTTCCAGGAGCTGCATGGATGGAATCTCTCCCCTTAAATTAACTTTCCACAATCTATATGCTTCGTCACCTTAGAGGACATGTGCAGTTGGGGGAGAAGAACAGATATTTGGATCAGAGGTGGAGGGAGGAGGCAATGCCAGCAGACCAAAGCCCGAGGGTGTCTTGAAAGTAGTCAAGCTGTTCTGAGGATGATGGTAGCAGCTGCCATATTCAGAGAAGAGCTTTTTACAACATTGTTTTAACTAAAATGAGAAATCCTCCATGTCTCATAACAGCTCACAACATGATCTCAATTTCTGTCTTCAGAACCCACACACAGAAGGAAGTGGGTAAACAGTGATGGGTCACCTCTGGGTGATTTGGCTTTTCTTCTTTAACTACTGTTTCTCTAACAGACACATTGAAGAGAAACTTCCAGATACTTGCTGGCTTTGTCCTGTCCAGCAAACCACTTTTAAAGACTCTTATATCAGTTATATCTCAACTATGTGCAGTTTTTCCAGAGAAATTAAGAGGTGCTCAAAATTGATAAGCAGTTGATTAAAACTACGTGCTATAGTACAGGGCAGAAAGGGGGGCATTTGTATATGAAAGGGAGGAAGAAAATGGGAGGGGAACAGAAAGAGCTCACCCAAGGCTAAGGGACAACCTAGAAGAATTGCTTTTGTTCAGCATGAGAAAACATTTCTTCAATTTAGTGCTGTACCTAAGTCTCATGACAGCAACTGAGCCTACTTACATATTCAAGTCCCATCCAGGCAGTAGGAAACTCCAAAGACACAGGCAGAGTCAGTCAGATGTACTGTACACGGGTGTGCTTTTAATGAATGTGCAAAGGTTGTATGGATCAATTGTTCGTTTGATTAATTCTGCTGGAAGGAGCGAATTAAATGTCCTGATGATACCCACAAGTAAAGGCTGAATGGTTTCTAAAATGTGAGACTTCCTGTATGGAGAACAATTTTATTTCTCCTCCTCCCCCTCCTTTTCTTTTTTTTTTAAACTCGGTAAAATATTTCTTGAGATAATAATGGAAGCCAGTGAGAAAGGGGAACTCATGTAAATATTCAACTCCATAGACTGTCAGAAAGTCATCTAATGTGCAAAATGGGGTCAAGGTTTATATCATATTCACCAATATTTGCAGCAAATCCTCCTTTCAAGTTGTTATTTGCAATATTCCCTAGGAGAAGGGATAAATCCCTGTTTTAGAAACAATTCACTGCCAAACTACTTTCCCCACTCTCCCAGTGGTGTTTGGCATGAGGGTACTAGCGTCATCTAAATCCCAAAGTACTAATTAGCTTCCTCAGCTTTCAGGCAAGTGCCAAAAGCCAGAGATGGGAGTCTCATACTGCCTATGGCTCAAAATGATGTGTCTGATGGGTCAACAGAAAGAAAGGAAAGTAAAACTCTGAGTGTTATGGGAAAGCAGCACCCATACCCTGGGCCTCTGAATCTATTTCCCTGTATGGGCTTGGGGAGTGCTTGTTATGGCTGAGCACAGTGATAAGTTCTGAGAGCAGAGCAGGGCAAACCAAAGTCAAGGCTATCACAGGACATGCCATCTAGAGTGGGAGACAGACATTAATCAAACTGCTCAAACATGTAATGGCTTCATTATACTGTTTCAAGTGATATAATTTCCCTAACTATTAGCTCATATTCCATGGCAAGCCAGAAAACTCACAGTAAAAAGAAATGTGCTGGCAGATTTCTTTCTAATGATGGATGTCTTACTGAGAATCACAATCGTAAAAGAAGTTTGGGAAAATCCAGTCTTATTGTACCTTGAATTGGGGAAAACAGTGGAGGTAACGGAGTCCAAGTAAAACCCCAAGTCAACTTCTCCTTGATGTTGCCTGTTCTTATGATTGTGAACTTCGACTTTTAGCCATCATTCATTCATTCATTCATTCATTCATTCATTCATTCATTCAATGCTACTGAGTCCTGGTGATTTTACACCCAGGGCAGATGCAAGTCCCTGTTCTTAGAAAGCAAGCAAGCAAGCAAACAAATAGATTATTTCAGAAGGCAGAGGAAGTTAGGGAAAGACTGCAAGAGGTTTGATCAAGACTGCTTGATATATGTGCACATAAGATGGAAGAGGCTGCTTCTTAGAAATGATGGCCAGGGAAGGATTCAGGACCATGGTGAAATAAGCAGCTTGGAGGAAGAAACTCCAGGCATGAAATTCCAAGTTGGAATGAACTTCTGGTGATGAGTAAGTAGAAAGGTGGTTTTGAAGACAGTACAGGGATAGAGGAGTAGGGGGATCGGCAGTGATTACTATCTCCTGCAAGGATTTCAGACTTTAGTTGAAGTATAGTGGGGAGCTACTGAAATCAGGGATGTGGCCTCATGAGGATCACACAGAAAAGGAGTCATGGGAATAAAAAGAGAATGACTTGAGTAGGAGTCTGGGTGTGAGAGACTTCAAAATAGGCATGAGAATGAATGATGGATGTGGAAACCTGAAGGCAAACAAACTAAGACCTCTTCATTCATAGAGGATGCTGGGTATCTATACTTTCCCAGTTCCATAAATAGTGGTTAGTGGTTAGTCACTTGGAAATGTTTATCAAATATTTGGAAATGTGTGAGGATTTGACTGTATGACAGATGATATAATTTAAAATGGTAGCTGGGGGAGTAGTGGGATGGCTCAGTTGGTAAAGTACTGTAGTGGTTTGAGTATGCTTTGCCATGCTGGCAAGTTCCCAGGCCAGTGAGAAACCCTGTCCAAAAATAAACCAAAAAACAAAACAAAACAAAACAAAACAAAACTCCCAAAATCCAAAACAACAGAAAAAGGTAGAAAATGCCTGAAGAATATAATATTTAAGGATGTCTTCTGTGCATGCCTGCAAACACACACACACACACACACACACACACACACACACACACACACACACAGGAGAGAAAATTAAGGAAAAACAGAAGATGGCACAGCTCATTTTAGGGCAGGAGTCTATGACAATCCCTTGTTACCCTTGTTACTCAGATGAGCAACTCTTTCTGGAGAAGAGATGTTGTGGTCAATGGTTGTACAAGGAAAAGGCACAGAGAACAACAATCTCAGGAGAACTAAAATACTGTATATCATCACATTTCCTCATGACCTCTTCTCTTCTTCCCCACTCTCACTGCTGGATGAAATTTTGTAAGGCATAATTTTCATCATTACTTATTGGATAAAGAACACATCTTTTACATTCCTACTCTGACTGTGGTGCCTGGCTGCCTTTCCCAAAATCAGGAGTCTGCATCCTTCCCCAAGGTCTCTCATTTCCACGACTTTGATTGCAACATTCCAGTAATGATTACCTATAGTTCTTTCACTTGGGGGCGGGGAGAGTCTACTTTGACAACTGACAAATGTGCTGTATGGTGGTGGTACAGGCCCGAGGAAGGATTATCACACATCCAGGGCCAACCTGAACTATGTAGTGCATTCCAGGAAGACAGTGTCTTAAAAAATCCAGAAAAACAATACAGATGCTGGAGTGTCTTTTACCAGCAAGAGTGGTATGGACACAGATTTTGCTTGATGGCCACCCTGAGAGTCTCCCCTGGGTCCAGCATACCCTGAAGGTCCAGACTAGGCACTTGATTTTTATTATTGCTCAAACCCTCTCGGCATGGCATTGTTTTCTTCCTGCTTTGATGGGATTCTCTATGCTTAGAGAGGACACTGTATCCCATCCCTGGAAATTCACAGCAAATGGCTTTGAGCCTTAGTTAAGTCTGAGGTCTAGTACATTTTTCCCTCCTTGTGCTAAATAAATTTTTATCTGTGTGTGCTTAACTTCTCCCGCTAGGATTTGTATTTACAGGTAGGGAACATTTTAGTCATCTGGAAATGCCAGTGAGCAGTTCAGTGTGCAGCATGAGTTTATTCATGGATGAGCTAGGGTGAAGGGTGGAGAATATGTTCTCTTGAAGCACTGAGAACACCTTAATGACTGCAAGTATGTTCCTTATAGTTTTTTATTCTGAGAGTGGGGGGTGACAAATAAATGTCCCAGGTGAGAATGCATATATATTTTCAAACCTGAGAATTGGGGGACGAACTCAAGGTCTCATGTTTGTAGGGTAAACACTTCATCACCTGAGCTACTTCCCAGCCTCATTACTTCTCATTAGAATTGCTTCCTCAGGGGTCACGGGGATCATGTGAGACAAGCATTACTACCTCCATTTCACAGTTGGGAAGACCAATTTCGAGGTCACTTTTGGTGTGGGTAAGCAGCTTGGATGTATTGGATCTGGTGTTGGAATTTTGGTGTGCCCCATGGCCTCAGTAATTCTTCAAGAAAGTCACAGCTCATAGATAGGCTCTGAGGCTTGTTCTGAGAAGACTACTTTGCATTCTTTTTAGTTTTGTTTTATGACTGCTGTGTGGAGGCAAGACTCTCCCCCCTTGAAGCTATGTGAACAGACAGGACAGCAAATTATGGTGACCTTGATTCTGGATGATCACTGGTTAGCCTGACCAGAAATAGAAAGACCAATTAGTAGCTGGCACCAGCACATACCTATCAGTCAAAGGTGTGATCACTAGGCGAGGTGTATTTCCCAGGTACTCATAGGAATATAGAAACTGGGCGTCGCAGATGTTAGCAAAGCAGTGCTTGGCCTCATCATCCCAACGATGACGTAGCTGTGACAGCCAGAGGAAAGCCTGGGCATTGTCAACCTAAAGGAGGAGTGGCAGATCAAGTGGGTGAATTACAGTGCTTTATATAGATAGGTAGCCCTCTGGTCACAGGAATGTAAGCGTCTGGGCAGCTTGGATGTTGTCTAATACTTGAAAGTGCAGAATGCTCTGGCTCATAGCATAAAAACCATAGGCAGTTCTGATTACTGATGCTTCCCAGCTTACATGGGGGCTACATCCTGATAATAAACTCATGATAGATTGAAATGTTTTAAGTGGGAAATGATTTTGACCTACTTATCCTATTAAACATCATAACCACCTTACACAGTGAAAGTATTTTCATTATTCTATAGTTGGATAAAACCCTTTTACATAATGTCCATTACATAATTGTGTTGAATAGCTCATGTTATTAATTATACACTATAATAAAAATATAGTTTCTAATAAGTGCATATTGCTTTTCTACCTCCATAAAGTCAGAACACCATAAGCTGAGCCATCATAAATCAAGTACTACCCCTATACTGTTGTGATGGAAGTTTTGAAAGATAGCAGGAACTACCACGCTCCTCACCCAGCTAATGTGCAATCCCAGGGGCTATATTGGAGCTGTCCAGATGGGGTTTCTACTTACTAGAGAAGCATACCTGGGGATACAGCACCTACCTTTTGAGCAATCATCTTGGCTACCACATCCCGAGCATGCACATCAATGGTGCATATGGTCATGATCTTCTGCCTGTCTCCCTTGGAGAGCTGCCCGATTAGCATGGTGATGAGGGTTTTGAGTTGAGCCACTTGCTTCTTATAATAGTCCTTCATGGCGCTCTCATAGCCTTCCTCCAGTCTGGCAAATGCTATGCCCACCTCTGTCGTCCACCAGATCTGAGTGCAGGTCAGAGCCACCTGTGGTACCAAGAGCTGCTTAGTAAAGCTGTTACTAGGGCTGTTTCCAAGCAACCCACTCACAACACAGCAAGAGTTCAGGATGTGACTGTGTGGGTGACAGGCCCCTTCCCTCCCTCTTTCCTGATCATTGACTAAGGTAACCATATGCTCCAAGTCCTCAGAGATGTGAACTAATTACAACACAAACGAGAAGAGCACATTCTGCTCTTGAAAGCTGGATCATGGTTGAGAACAGCCAAAGGCTTGCTCTGGCTGATGGCATGGTTTCTAGGAATAGCTACAGGCATAATCTCTCATTTCCCAAAGATGGTACCTCTGCCACACGTGGGAGTACGGCACACTGACTGAAGCATCTCAATGACGCTCAGCCTTTGATCTTTTTGTAACCCAAGTATTCTAATTCAGGGGTATACATTTGCTTGTTCTTAATATTTTCATCACATCTTTAATTTCTCAAAATATACAACTTGAGAATGAGTACTTTTGAAGGTCAGGTGAATACAAGGTACAATGTGGTCATTATGCTTGTATTTGTCAGAGATTAAAAATAAATATGGAAAAGGGGATTTGAATCCGCATTTCTTCTGTTGACTGTGAACTTGTACATGACAAATACATCCTTTTGAGTATTTATAGTGGAGGATTTAGATACATTGTTCATCAGTAGTTCCATTGGACTTTGGAGACATTGTTCTAGATACTATATATTTACTAGCAGGAGACATGATTTTTTTTAGCTCAAAATTCTAATACAGGACTTCTGCTATTAGGAACCCTCATGAGAGTTATTCCTTTCACAAAACAGGAATAGTTGTTGTAAGCAGTCCCATCCATTAGGTTACTTGTGTTTTCTTATGAAATTGCATCCTGTGATGGTGCTCTATCAGATGGCCTGATAGGATGCTTTTCTCTCTATAGTCCTATTTCTCCACTCTCTCTGTACACTCTCCATCCTTTTTGCTCTCTTCAGACCCTTCTACCCACTTCCATGTGACCTATATTATTGCCCTCTGCTGAAATAGCCTCATTAATCCATCCAGGGACAGGCAGACTTTGTCCTTGCCTTGTTTGATCTTATAGAAGTAACAGGCAATTTGTTCTTCTGCTACCATCAGCTTGCTTTTAATTTCATGATGACCATGGCCCAGACTTTCCTTTTAAGAAGATTCTTTGCTCCTTTTCTTTTTTAGCCCCTCCTAGCTGCTCAGGCACTTGGTGATGCTCAGAGATTGGTGCTATACCCTCTTCTCATTCCACCAAATGCCCACTATCACTCTAATTCTATGGTTTCAATTATTTGTACTTGTGGGAAACACTCAGCTAAATCAACATCAGTATTACTCTATTACTAGGATGCAGGAAGGGTGGTATACTGCAGCCAGAGCCATTGAAAACTTCCCTTTATTTTTTAAATTTCTGAGAAACATGGGCAGAATTCAGTTAAAATTTGGGATCAAGACATTCTTCATAACATAGTCCATAAGAACTGGCTTCCAGTTTCCCAGATGGACTCCATCAGCTGCATTCTGCTCTCTCTCCTCCAGGTTCAGTCATATCCAGCTCTTCTTATTCCTCTCTGTGGGAAGATAGTCTCAGACCTCACTAGACAGTTATAGATTCCCAGCGAGTCCTGAGCCCATCCTGTGATCCCACTAGCCATATTTACAAGTGCCTGGGTTCTGCAGTAGCACCAGGAGGGCAGGTTGCCTCGTCGTGTCTCCTGTTGGGCTTCCCCTCATAGTCAGCAAAATCTGTCACATACAGTGTAAGGGGATTCAGACTTTAATTGCTCATGTCTTTTTCAGAGAAGCAATGATACAGATACATAACCCAAATTTTCCAAAGCAATGACTGAATTCAGTCATGGTTGTCAATGCCTATGCTCTGTCCTCTGGGCCTCACAATAGTCTAGGATTTAAGCCTTTCCTATTGTGAAGCACAGGGTGGTTAGCTCGAGGTCCTTCACCCTCAGAAGGGCTACAGAGGCTATTGGAAGAGAAAGACAAATGAGGACAGAAGCCCAGGAAGGTCCACCTGGGAAAATACCTGAGCTGGATAATCAAACAGCCACTGATCTCTGGGCTTTTCCTCATAGGCAGTGACCCCCTCTGTCATCTCATGTCTCACAGTGGCTTTCATGTGACGAAGCACACGGTTCAACCATATTTCAACCTGGAAGAAGAGTTCTGGGTTAGACTTCACAAGCCTGAGAAGGGTTGATTGATACTATCTGTTTTCTTTCAGCCAGCCTGAGGGAGTGAAGACAAGGGAGCTCCAGCATTGTATCCAAATGAGATTCCAGAAGGCAAGGGCAGACATCTTGCGGTTATAATCTCGGATGTAATGAGTGGGAACTAGGCTAATGTGCTAATGTGGAACACAGAAGAAAATGGTAACAGGTGAGGGGGTGGAAGAATGTTAATTAGAGATCTACAAAGAACCCCAAACCTAGCTAGAAGCAGCTTTAGTTGATTCTCATGGACTTGTTTATATAGCATAAAGATGTTATCTGGGTTTGCATTTCTCAGTTGAATGCTTTCTTAGTCTATCAGAAGTGCATATTCTGAATTAGAACTCAATGTTGCAGGCTACCTCCATCTAGCTGAGAACTTTGGATTCTTTTCTTTTTTCTTTTTCTTTTTTTTTGGCGGGGGGATCATTTTCTGATAGGAGGATTTCTCCCTGTAGAAACTTCTGAAAGACCCTCTCGTTCAGGCCTTATTCTTCATGGGAAGTGAGTCCCATTCCCCCAGGGACAATGCAGGGTAGGACTTTACTTCAGTGGTATTGAACAGGGTAGGGTGTAAGGAAGGAATTGTCCTATGATTCATGTGACTATAGATAGATGTGAGAAGCCTGGAGGTGCGGGGGGATTTTTTTAGAGAAAGGGTATATAGAAGGCTCTCTGAGGGAAAGAACTCTGGGAGGAAGTGACTCTGGCTTCTATTTGCAGAGAGGAGACATCTCAGAAAAGGACATTTCTTCCCGAGGAAGGCATCTGAGTTCCAAATCCCCCCATGGTTGCTTTAGGGATGCTGTCTAACATGTTCTACACTGTTAACTAACTAAAAATCCCCCTCATAGCTGACTGCAGTGACTGTATGCATTTTATTTCTCTTAGCACTGTCCTCTCCTGAGTGAAGGAACAGAAATGTTGACATATGTTTATTTTGGAGAGAGGAAGGCATCAGTGGCAGCTCCAGTGTGGACTGCAGTCAAGGAAAGCTGCTCTTCCAGGCCACAAGCTCTGTCTTGAAGGAAACTGATGCTCACTGAATTTGCTTGAATGGGAAGGAGTGGGCGAGGTATGAGGAGGAGAAAGGGCTGTCACTCACCTGCCCACTGCAGTCACAGGGCTCACTGAAGGCCACATATTCCTCCTCTTTGCTGTACATGCCAAGACTTATCTTGGTTGGGTTCTGACTGGCATCCAACTGGAACTGCATCTTAGCCATGTTGTCAAAGAGCTTGGAAAGGTGACGTTGAACCTGAGAAAGGATACCATGGCAAAGAGTTTGAGGATGCACAGGAAGCTGAACATGGTTGCCTAGGGCCTGCCAGGGGACAATTCTAGCATAACATAGAAGGGTGAATGCCAAGAGTATGGACAGAAGGCTACAGCAATTGTGCAGGTATGAAGATAGGGACCATGTGAACTGGACAGACATGACCAAAAGAATATAAAACTTGTGGAACCAGTCCTACCATTGTGACTCCATTGTGGGAGCCAGCGGCCTCTCCTGAGACTAGAGAAGAGCAAATAGGAGTGAATGTGAGTGAAAACACAGATGTTTTAGTTTTTTAACCTAAAGAGAAATAACTATCATTTGGTTTTGCTCTCATTTAAATAAAAGAAATACAGGCAATGTAAAGCACAAGATAAAAGATGGGCTGGTAAGAAACAAAGGGAACAAGCTCAAAATCAATTCACCGCAGTATTAACAGGACTCAAGGTTCAACTGACACAAAAACTAAATAAAGAAGTTCTTAAGAATGCCAGGGAAGTAGACCAAGAACTAAGTCTATACTCAAAGAGAAGAGGGTTTCTGTAACCAAAGGCAACAGACCTTAGTTTACTGATGTGTGGCAAACCTGAAAGGATGGGGGCAGATCGGTGTAATAGAAATGTTTTAAAACATAGTGGAAGGTAACTGTCAAGACAACAGAAGCCGTGGTTTCCAGGTTAGAGTAAATCTCATCAAGTGTCACATTAAAATAACAAAACAAACACATAAACAAAACATACTTTTACATATTAATACATACATTTTTATTTATATAGACCTTTGGATAAAAAAGAAATTACTGTCACTATGACTTCTAAGTCGAGTCATTCAGTTGCTCACACAGAAGAGGGGTCAGGAGATATCTTTACTGTGCTTCATTTACTAGAGAATGGGAGGAGTGGATTATTTACTAGAACTAAATGTAAATCTTTAAGAATGAGTACATCGGGTACTCAAGCTACAGAAAGGATGAGCATGGCCTGACCTTTTTTACACATGGAATTAGTACAACTATAAGCAGAGTGCTGAGATGACATACAGTTCAACTCCACTGTGCCTGGGACACTTGCTTCTCATTAACAAGTAGACTGAAGACCGGCTGGATCCGCTTTTTGGCTCCTTTGGAGAACCTCTCATGCATGGTTGGTGGCAATGCCAAGGGGACAGTTCCTGTGCAGTGAAGCATTGTGGTGCTAACAAGGCTGCTGTGTATTTACTTTCTGCCAGCACTCTCTAGGAATATCTCTAGGTCTAGGAGATAGGTCTCCAAAACACAAGGTTACCAATGCCACTTCATTTGAGATAGAAAAATAATAGTCATGTAATGTCATGACTATGATATACCAGCATAGAGTACCATGCGAATGTTGAAGTGGGGAGAGAGACAAAGAGAAATAGAGAGATAGAGAGAAACAGAGAGAATACTCAGATTAATATGGAATACTTTCTAATACATATAACTAAGTTTCTTTAAAAAAAAAGAACAAATTACAAAACTAATATCCTATGCATGAATTCTCAGTAGGCAGGGGCAGAAGCATCACAAGTTTAAGGTTGGCTTGGACCACAGAGTGATACCCTGCCCTTCCCCCACAAAGACAAAGTACAAACAGGAATATGCAGCATGCTACCTTTTGTGTGAGGAAGAAGGGATGATGGGGGACTTATCTGAGAGAATATGAGCATGACCCTCCCAGTTTTGCAAAGATGAACACAGGTAAGCTAAGTCAGGACTCAACGAAACTGGCCAGCAGTGGGGAGAATGGAGAGGAGATAGTGATGGTGGGAGACAACAGAGAAGGAGACGCTTCTCAGAGATGCATCTTTTGACATGGTTTGGCTCTTGGAATCGAATCAGTGTTCTGTATACTAAAAGCATAAAAAGAGTGTAGATGATATTTAAAAAACCCAAAATCAGAAAAAGAGGAGAAACAAACAAACTCTTTTGTATTTCAAATGAATGACAAAGACACCCAGAAAGAAGGGAAGGAATTTAGCCAAGAAACTTCTCAGTCCTTGGGCTACATATATTCAGCCTGAGGCAAAATTAAAGATCTATGAACTCATCTCAGCTGTGTGTAGAGACAGCACCCCATCATTTAGCAAGAGGTGCAGACTGCATGGCCAATGGCATTAGCTCTAAAAGCGTGGGTTCACTTGGGAAAACCTTCAAATGACAAAGCCTACAGCCCCTTCTGGACCCAGGAAATCAGAAGTTCTGGTGAGAGGCTGAGAGAGTGTGCTTCTACAGGGTTCTGCTACCTCCTCAAGTTGGAGGTCCACTGTCTATTGATGCAAACACCAAGGGAGCTTCATTTAATTATTCAAACACTCTAAAAACCATGTAATTCAGAAAACCCCACTTTTACAGGCAAAACCTTGTAAAGAAATAACAGGCTGTCTGGCCAACAAATGACTAGAATTAAAGGAGAGAGCCCCATTGTAGGATTCATCACAGCTTTTTTTTGACTAAACCACCCTATGGTCCAATCAATAAAATCACTCAATATATAACCCTCTTGGAAACTATAGGCATCAGTTTTAAATTTATAATTGATTATATATATAAAATTGTATATACAATTGTAATATATATACATACATATACATAATTGCATAGATTTATGGGGTCTGATATGACACTTCAACAGATCTATATAACAAATATGATCAGGTCAGGCAGGGTGGTTGGTATGATTGTTATATCAAATATTGGTTCTTTCTTATATTGGAATTATTGAAATTCAATTAGCTTTTCTTGAAATATGCAAACTGTTGTATA
The DNA here is from genome assembly GCF_004785775.1 of Grammomys surdaster. Taxonomy (NCBI): domain Eukaryota; kingdom Metazoa; phylum Chordata; class Mammalia; order Rodentia; family Muridae; genus Grammomys; species Grammomys surdaster. The sequence goes on along the minus strand of NW_021605438.1, from coordinate 199,736 downwards.
CTATAGTGATCTTACTGTGCTATCAAATTTCAGAAGTTATCCAGTCACAGCACACCCTGTGCCTATCACTCACTAGCCATCCCTCCATCCCTCTGGTGACCACTGCCACTGTCTCTGCTTTAGTGAGATCAACTTCAGCCTCCGTATGTGGCATTTGTCTTCCTGTGACTGACTTATCTCATTTCACATCACATCCTCCAGCTCCATGCATGCCATCCTGCCAGTGACAGAAGATCATTCTTCTTTATATAGCTGTCACTGTTGACCACAACTGACTAGATGTCTTTTCAGAGCCAGGTCAAAGGCATTCCTGATGGAAGCTTAACTTCATGCTTCTTTACAATGCAACTTCTGTTTCAGCTGCTGGGGAAAGGGGTAGCCTGGTGTGTGTGTGTGTGTGTGTGTGTGTGTGTGTGTGTGTGTGTCTGTGCGTGTGTGTCTGTGTGTCTTTATAGAAAGCTGAAGGTAGCAGAGATGTCCAAGAAACATGGAAGAGGAGGCTCCTGCTCGAAGTGTTCCAGCAATATGGATGATCTTGAAGCTGCTACCCAGCTTACCTTTTGTGGGGCTGTGCCATTGGAAAGGATGTCCAGCAGGTCAGAGGAGGACAGGAAGTAAAAGCGAGGGAAGGCGAGCCTCTTGGTGTCTAGATACTCTGCTAGGGCTTTCTCACATAGGCACAACCTGAGGGCACAGAGCACAGGTTCTCACAGTTTAGTATGCTTGTCCCCAGACTGAACACACATTACCTAAATGCAAATAAAGTCATCCCTCAGTGTCTGGGAATTCCTCATCTGAGGGTCCAACCACCTATAGGTTGAAAATACTCGGGAAATCTTTTTAAAAGGTTTTGAACACATCCAAATGGTTTCGGTCATTAATTCCTAAACAATACAATATAACCATTACAAAGCATTTATATTGTGTTAGGTATTGTAAACAAGCCAGAGGGAGGTGCAACCCATGAAAGGGCTACACAGGCTATATACAATTATATTTTGCATAAGGAACTTGACCAGACTTCTGAATATCTTCAGGGTGTCTTGGGAGCAGTTTTGAGTAGAAAGAGAAGGACAAGTATGTTTGCAATATATAAGATGTATGCAAACATAAGAACTAAGAATACCTGGGATATTTGCAAATAGACACATCTGTTAACACATATATCAACTCCACTAATGATACCACACCCTATATTATCCAAACCTGTAGGCAAAGCAAGGGCCAAGCATGCTCTCATTAGCAGCAGTCAATAAAGACCAGAGACATAAAAGGAAAGTTTGCTTCCTCCCCACAGCAGGAGTAGTGAGTGAACCCACCTGCTCTGAATATCCTCCAGCTTTTCATAGAGACCCGATTTATTTGTAGCTTCCACCACATTTGGGGTTTTCTGAGCATCATATGCCAGCTCTCTGAAGTCAGAGTCAATGCCTTCAAATCTCTTAGAGTCCTACAAAGAAAACATACAGAAAATATGTCTCAGTTTGGCTTACAGTCATCTGGAGGCAGAAATCAGTTCAATCCCAAGGTGAGACTCCAGTGAGGAAGGGCAGCATCTGGATATGTTCATCTTGGAACTCTCTTTTGATTATTCAAACTGATCTTCCAAACTGTATTAGAAGCTAAAGTGTTTTAAAAGAAAAATTTAAACTATTTAATTCATTTCAATAGTACAGGTGATGTTAGGAAGGAGGAAGGAAGGTATATACAAAAGGAGGAATATAAAATACCAATATTTAAGGATATCTTAAAGAGCCATAAGAACCATACTTTATCTATCTACTCCTAAATACCTATAATACATATAAGTCTGAATATAAAATACATTTAGACTTTAAATGAAATGTTCCCATATGGGCTGACAATGCTCTACTCAGGAGTCGTAGACTACCTAACAAATTCTTAATACCAGGCATGAGAAGCCCTCTTTTGCATTGGTCAGGATTGTCTAAAAGCCTCCTATAATATTATAGCCATTGTCAATGCCCCAGATTTCCTCCTTCCCCTGTCAGAGGTAGAAGGTAAGTCCCTATTGCTAGAGACACCATGGCACAGAGAACTCCTCCCTGATGACTAGCCTTCATGATACCAGAAGGTGACACTCAAGTTTCCAAGGGAGGGAAGAAATCAACAATCTGATTAAGCTATGACACCCATGAGCCACAACAGCAACTAGTAAGGCACCAAAATCCTAAGGGTACAGCAGTGTCACTTATACCTTGGCAGTAACCAACAGCTCCCTAATTGGACTTAAGACCCATTTAACAGGAAGGAAATCATGCCTGGTACTAGAAACCTAGTCAAACTACTCAGCTATAGTAGAGTCATGGATCACAAAGGAGAATCTACAACCACCTCGTTACTAAACCAATACAATCCATCATCACATTCTAAATACTTATTCTTATATTGCTGATAAGTGTAGTTCTCACCCCCTAATCAAAGGAACTTTTCTTTGCAACAGATGAAGACCATTATAGAAAACCATAATTGATCAAAGGCAGCTTGTGGAGCAGAGGCACAGCAAATACATCTTCATCACGATGGCTGTGTCTAAAGCTCTGAGATTATTATGACAGAGGAGAGTGAAAAAAGCCAGAGAACAGGGAGTTGCTCTGAGCTTTCAAAATATAAATTAAAATGTAACAATAACAAATCTATCATGTTAGAATAATACCATGTTTTTAATCTAAAATGTGTATTTAGAAAACACTAAACTGCTACAACGAAAACACAAATAGCATCCTTTGCTTTCCTTTCAACCTCCAAATTGTTGTGCTGCCTGATTTAAGGGAACTAGTCAGAGTACTCCCACATGGGCTTCTGCCTCTGATTTACTTTGCTCTGACAGGCCATGGAACATCACAGGAGCTCATATGTGCTCATAGAAGAACAGAAGTCAAAATGTCAAATAGCACGCATGATCAGTAAGGTAGTGTGGATCTTGCAGACCCCTAACAAAGTCTCAGGGACTCTCCACTCTTATTCTAACTGTCCAGTAAATTATTACTAAGTCATGTGGGCAGCAGATTTTACACACACACACACACACACACACACACACACACACACACATACACACACACACAAAGCATTTGGCCTAAATGTGGCACTTGGTAAGAACATAGGGCATTATTAAAGACAGCAATCATATTGCAAACAGCAATCATAATTGTATATGCCATGTGTATTGTTTTAATAGACTTTCTGAAATAGGCACCAGTGCCTATCCCAATCTACATATGAGAAATCAAGGCATGAAGACATTCAGTAACTTGCACAATGTGGGAGAGTTAGGGCTGAAGCCTAGGTCTACTGTCTTACCTGTAAGCCACACACATTGCCCAAGAAGATCAAAAGACAAGGGACACAGGTAAAGCATATTGTAATCCCCCTGTTGATGAGGTGTTTTGCTTTGACTGAGAATGAAACGGTATCAAGGTGACAGAAGTGTATGGAAAAATACCTGGCATAAATGTTCAAATGAAAAGAGCCAGTCTGAACACTGTAATTATTCCTGAAGCAATTATGTAAAAACTGTGTATATACTCCAGAAAAGTTGGGAAATAGACATAATGGAAGAAAATAGCTACTAGTTAGAGTGTAATGCGACTGAATTCATTTCTGTTATGTTTTTAATAAGAAGGAAATGCAGGCATTTACATGCTGTGGCACTATCTAAAGACCCAGTTCTTTAATGGTTTTTTGTAAGGGGCTCTCAAAAATCCTCTTCAACTCTCTCACAAAGTCTGCGCCCATGTCCTTGGCCCTTTCTAATTAAGCCTAGTCTTCTTCAGGTGCTGGTGTTTAGGATAAATAAAGTCTGGAATTGGCTTCATTACAGGCACCCTACAGAATTGTTCCCTGTTAGTTTCCATTGTGAATGTCAACCTTTAAGCCACCTTATTGCAGTAGCATGTGTCACTAGATATGACGGAGAACTGCAGTGTTGGGTGGGATGTGCTTTAAGTTCTTAATAAGGCCTGGACAACTGGTGACATTTTAGAATCAAACTAATTTGTCAGCAAAGAACTGGCTGTGCTGAATGGATACAGAAGTCTAGGGCCAAAAAGAAGGAATTAGAGTCCTCTGAGATAGAGGTGCTTAATGACACATTAATTAGGGCTAATGAGAGGGCTCAGACACGGGGAAGGTAATGATGACTGCACATATTTTAGGGAAATCTGTTGTTAGTCTTCAGCAGAGAGCCCATATCTGGCACGGTAGTGCCAATTAAAGGTTTGCAGCATGCATGGTTCACTGCCTGGGGAGGCTGATCTTGAACTTGCCTGGCAACAAGACTCAGTTTCTTTGAGTTCTTGTCCTATATGACCTATTGGCCCACAAAGAGCTATTCCTGAGCCACAGCAACTGGTATGGTCTATCTCTTTTCTTATGAGTACTTGGAAAAATAAAATGCACACACACACACACACACACACACACACACACACACACACACAGAGAGAGAGAGAGAGAGAGAGAGAGAGAGAGAGAGAGAGAGAGAGAGAGAGAGAGAACTAAACTAAATCACTCCTTTCTTTCTCCTCTTTGTATTAAGGCAACTTGTTGCAAACATATTAATTACCATTTTTTGCTGGTGGTCCAGGTTAGTATTTGTACGAGGTACCATGAGTTGCAGAGAAAGGAACCCAACACTCTCTGGAAGGGATGTTCTTCCATTGACCTGGACCAGAGACTAGGTAGTATAATATTCCCTGAGTAGATACCTGGGGTAGCTGAGCACGGATATCTTCTGAGCCAATGAATATGCTCTCCAGGTGAGACCAGGTATGCTGCACCTCAAACCAGATAGAGATGACTGAGTCAGCCGTGGACAGCTTCTTCTGCCAGCTTGACACTTCTTCCAGGAAGAAAGCAACGTACTTGGACATCATCAGGTTCTGAAGTTGCACTTGGTTGTCTTCCAAGATCTCAATGAGGTCCTCATCTGACTGCAGCAAGGGTATGTGGGTTCGTGCATGGGACTCATACTGGAATTCCATGCTGGCCCAGGTAGTCTGCAATTCCTTTAAGGTCTTCTCCATACTCATCTCTTTGACAGCTCTGTCCACAATGTCCCTGACCTCATCCTCGAAGTGGTGGAGCTGAAGCTGTAGGAGGTGAGCTAGGGTGGTATCCTGACTCATGGTGAAATTCACCCCAGTAGCCTGCATCAGCTGCCTCCAGTGCCGTTCCCGGATGGCAGGATTCTGTAGCTCAGCCACAGCCCTCAGAGAGGTCAGAGTGTTCAGTACTGTGCTTTCCAGGCCTGTGAATGCATCCCAGGCTCTGAACTCCTTATCTAGGTTGCGGATGTGCCGGGTAAACTGCTTGCACTCCGAGTCCATGACTTCCACACTGATATTTCTCCAGCTGGTGGCCTCCCAGGCATGGATACTGGAGGTCACCATTCCAATGGTGTCCCAGAGCTCCTTTAACTGGCAGGCCTCCTTCCTGCACTGCTTCAGCTGCTTGTAGTCAGGAACATTGACTTCAAACAAATCAGCCGACTTGGAGATGGTTGCCATGGTGGATTCCATGTGCTGGATCTCCATGTGCCAGACATCCAGCATTTGATGTGGATTGATACTATCAAACCTAGAAAGCACAACACATTCCCTTGGTAAGCACAGTACACAGGGCTCAACTTCCAGAATTACTAAGGTAGCATCTGCTGAAATGTTTAGTACCCACAGCAGAGGAAAGGCTCCTAACGTGGATTCTCATCCTGGCTGAATGGGTTGGGGTGACCACTAGAGGAAGAGCTATTGAGGAACATCAGAGAAGATGTAGGATGGGGTGGCACATGACTCTAATCCTTACATTTCAAAGACAGAGGGAAGAAGATCTTGAGCTTGGGGTAAGTGTGGGCTTTACAGTGAAAACCTGTCTCAAAAGCCAAACACAACAATCATAAAAAAAAAAAAAAAACACTGTCCTGCTTAGACCTCTTACCAAATCCAAGAAGATAAAAAATAGACCTGTCATCTTGCACTTCTTCAAACTCAACCTTAGGGCCCTTATAGAGGCCCACATTAGACTGCTCTGCCTTTGTGTCCTGCAGAGTCAGTGCTCTCAGCCTTGCCTGTGGGTTAGGACATTCTGGAAGCTGCAAGTTTCCTAGGTATAGACATCGCCCAGATCACTTAAATCAGTGTCCTAGCTAGGGTTACTATTGTTCTAATGAAACACCATGATCAAATCAAGTTGAGGAGGAATAAGTTATATTAGATTATACTTCCAGATCACAGTCCATCACTGAAGGAAGCCAGGACAGGAAATGAAGTAGGATTGGAACCTGGAGGCAGTAGCTGATACAGAGGTCGTGGAAGGATGCTACTTATTGACTGGCTCCTCCTGGTTTGCTCAGCCTGCTTTCTAATAGAACCCAGGAGCAACAACCCAGGGGTAACATCACTCACAATGGGCTGGTCCCTCCCCATAATTCACCAATTAAGAAATTACTCTACAGGCTTGCCTATAGTCCATCTTACAGGGACATTTTTTTCTCAACTCTGGTTCCCTCCTCTCTGATGATGATAGTTTGTGTCAAATTGACATAAATCACAGCACAACTGAACCATTGTCAACTTGAAACACAAACAGATCACTGTTAAGCCACAACTCTTCCTTTGTTGTTTATCACCAAGATCACACATAAAGACATCACAATATAAAACCTTTTACAAAATTAAAAAAAATCCCACATTGTTATAAATTCAGGCTTTAAAAGTTGCCTCTTAGAGATTCCCCAACCCCAGCAGCTGCAGATTTCCATTCATTCTCCTGGCCCTCTGGGCCTCTTTCCTGTTTTTCCTCACACCTGATTCTGCTCCATCCCCATGCCGCTCCCTCTCCCCTCCCCTTCTAGTTCCCTCCCTCCCTCTGCCTCTGATGACTATTTTGTCTCATCTTGTGTGACTCAAGCATCCTCACTCGGGCCTTTCTTCCTGATTAACTTCTTTGGGTCTGTGGGATGTATCCTAGGTATTCTGTACTTTATAGCTAATATTCACTTATCAGTGAGTACATACCATGTATGTCCTTTTGGGTATGGGTTACCTCATTCAAGACGATATTTTCCAGTTTCATCCATTTTCCTGCATATTTTTATGATGTCCTTGTTTTTAATAGCTGAATAGTATTCCATTGGATTTCTCAAGGAAGTCCCAGAGACCTGAGATGGGGGAGGCTCCCAGGAGTCAATGCCAGTTTCTTAAGCCAAGATGTCAAACAGTGGGGACACGGAACCTTAAGAGGCCATTTTCTGTAGTCAGGCAGGGCCTCCAGTGGAAGGATAAGAACATCAACCCACCCATAAAACCTTTCACCTCAAATTTGTCCTGTCTAAAAGAAATGCAGGGACAAAGATGGAGCAGTGACTGATGACCAACCAATAACTGGCCCAACTTGAAACTTATCCCATGGATAAACACTGATTCCCGACACTACTAATGATACTGTTATGCTGGCAGACACGAGCCTAGAATAACTGTTCTCTGAGAGGCTCTACCCAGCAGTAGACTTAAACAGATACAGATATCCACAGCTCAGTATTGAACAGAGGCTGGGGGATGTTATGAAAGAGTTGGGAGAAGGATTGAAGGTCCTAAAGGGGTTGAGAACCCTACAGGAAGACCAACAGAGTCAACTAACGTGAACCCCCGGGAGCTCTCAGAGGCTGTGAGCCACAAGCTGAAGAGCATACATGGGCTGGATCAAGGCTGTCAGCACATATGTAGCAGATGTGCAGCTCAGTCTCCATGGCTGCCTTGTCTGGCCTCAGTGGGAAAGGATGAGCCTAATATGGCAAAGACTTGATGTTCTATGGTGGGGATATATCCAGGGGGTTCCACTCTCTCAGAGAAGAAGGAGAGAGGAAGCAGTGTCTGGGATGTAAATAAATAAATAAACAAATAGTTGCCTCTTTAAAAGTATCTAGTCTTCTTTAAAATGCAAAGTCTCTGTAAAACTCTAAAACCTTTTTTAAAGTTCAAGATCTCTTAATTGTGGGCTCCGGTAAAACTGAAAATTAATGAAATACTTTCTTACTTCAAGAAGGAATAACCACAGCATACTCTCAGTCCAACCTTCATGCCTTCAACACCAACACCACTTGGGTGAATTTTACACTACCAATTTCAGCTGCCAACACGAGGTGTAACCTTGGCTGCTTCTGGAACACAGCTTCTGCGCACTGACCCGGAGGAAACACTTCCCAGAAGATTTCACCTCAGCAATGACAGGCTCTTGTCAATCATATCTGATTCTTCCACCCCAGCGGACCAGCATCCATTGTTCCAGCAAAGGAAAAGTTTCACTTTAGTGGTTCTGGTCTCTTGTCAACCACAGCTGATTCTTCAGCTCCAACTGACCAGACACCACAGGTTCTTCACACAAAAGTCCCAGTAGAGTCTTTGCTTCCCTCTAAAATGTCACAAGCCAGGCCTCCTTCATCTGCACTGCTTTCAACGTTCTTATCTTCAGCTCCTACAGAGCAGCTGATACTCAATGGCTTTTCTAGCCCAAAGTTCTAAAGTCCTTCCACAGTCCCCTTAAAAATTCCATGGTCAGGCCTGTTACAGCAATATTCCTCTATCCTGGTACTAATTTCTGTCCTAATCAGGGTTACTATTGCTACGATGAAACACCATGGATGAAAACGAGCTGTAGAGGAAAAAGTTTATTTGGCTTATGCTTCTACATTGTCATCCACCACTGAAGTAAGCCAGACAAAAATTCAACCAAGGTTGGAACCTGGAGGCAGAAGTGATGTAGAAGCCATGGAGGACTCCTGTTTACTGATTTGCTCACCATAGCTTGCTCAGCCTGCTTTCTTATATAACCCAGGTACAATAGCCTAGTGAAGCACAAGCCAAATAAGTCCTTTCCCCTATAGCTCGCTTTTGGCCATGGTGTTTCATCATAGCAAGAGTAACCCTAACTAGGACAGAAATTAGTACCACCCACAATGGGCTGATCCCTCCCCCATCAATCACTAATTAAGAAAATGCTCTACAGATTTTCCTATAGCCAGATCTTTTTGTTTGTTTGTTTGTTTGTTTGTTTTTGTTTGTTTTTGGTTTTTTTTGTTTTTTTGTTTTCTATAGCCAGATCTTATGGAGACATTTTGTCAATTGCAATTTCCTCCTCTCAGATGATGGTAGCTTTGCCAAGTTGACATAAATCTAGTATGGTCAGATTCATCACAGGGTACAGGAAACAGCATTGTTCAATCTTCCCTCAGTGATTCTGATGTGCTAAAGCAGTGTTCATGTCCACAGGGTAGCTGCTACCTGTAGCCTGCAACAGCACCAGCAGTGGTGTTTGAACTTAATAGGAACCACTGTCATTAACAATAAAATGAAATTCAAAGCCCTAAATAATTTGTCCTCTTTCTTGGCTGCCTCAATCTTGGCTCCCTGTTTTCCCAAATCCTTCCTCTTTGCTACCTCCTATCTCTCCCATCTGTAAACACTCACTGTTTTCTGGCCTGGTGCCTCCTGGCAGCCTCTAATTCTGCACTTGACTTCCCTGACATTAATGACTAGTTTTATCTCCTTACTTCTTCTTCTTTTTTTTTTTTTTGGTCCCATTCTGTTGAGTGCAGAAAGCACACACCCAGTTGGAGACAGCTCCTGATCCTTTAGTGTCAACACTTGGCCCTTCCCTCCCACAAGGCAGGCTCCGGGACATAGCCCTTCCTCAACAGTAGAGCCTCTTGCGTAAAGGAGCTCACAGAGCACACATGGAGTCAGGAGCATGACCTGAGCTTCAAAGGGACTCAGTTTTTCTTTTCTCATCTCCCATTACCTTTCCTCTCCACCCCCAAGCTTGGGCGATGTTCTGTGTGTTTAAGAAAGTAGATATTTGGGGTCTATGATTTAGTAGAGAATGAATACATTCTTCTACACTCTGGACAGGGTCTCAGAGGCTCCTCAGGGGAATGATGAATGGATACAAGAGACTAGAGAACTGGCTATTTCCTTCTATCACTACATATGAGTGTTTACTGACAGGATGCAGAAGGGTGACATGGGGAAGAGGATGACATGGGGACTCACTTTCATGAACTGTTCCTTCCTTCAGTTATCTCTAGAAATATCTGCCATAATGTTGGAAAGATATCCTAATTAAAGCCATTGACCTGAACTGCTTACTCTTTACTCCTCACTAATATGTAGCACAGTAATAATCACACACACACACACACACACCCCACATACATGCACACATACCACACACACACACACACCATTACATTAGTGCCAGGTTAGCCTGGACACATGTTTTGCCTGTTGTCCACCTGCTCCTTCTGAGTGAGTTTTGGCTTGTGGGCCATGGCCACCAAGACATGTGGCTGAACTCTATGTACAGGTCAGGGCTACACGTTAGCGTAGAACTTTGGGGCGGTTTTCAGAGTGGAAACAGTATCCGTTCTGGGTTTCCCCTTAACATCTCTACAATAAGCAGTAGATGAGGGATTAAACAGAAGAAATAGAATTGTCTTTGTGACAAGCGTTTCAGCAAGAACGATCACCAAGGCACAAAGGATTCTTCTGCTTTCTTTCTCTTTCAGAAATGAACTGTTGGCGTGTGTCGACTCTGATTTCTCTGGACTCTACAGTAAACTTAGAATGTGAAATTGACTATTTGGTGTAAGAACAAGATTTATGAAATTCAGACAAATGAAAAAAACTTCACCTTTATTAATTCGTTGTGGTGCACAATAGAGAAAAAAGTTACTAGACAAGATGTTAAGTTAGGGGGTATTTGTGGGGCATAGAAGGTTATAACATGTACTATTTTCTTTCCTCATCACAGAAACAGCCAAAAACTGACAATGGTTTCTTAACTGTGTTTTTTTGGTATAATTTTGTTTGTTGTTTAAATTTGTGGAAGACCTTTTCCTATATCCAATCATGCATGAACATCACTTTTGAGTGAGTTTGGAGGGAATCTCTGCATATGAGAGCAGGTAGCAATATCAAAGATTCAGAATAAATTAGACATGGTAGCACAAGCCAATAATCCCACCACTCAGGAGGCTGAGGCAGGAAGATTGTGAGGTCTAACCTGTACTATATAATGAGATTCTATCTCGAAGAAAGTGTTCCTTTATAACAACTTGTCAAGATATTCATAAACCTTACTCATATCCTAACAATGAAGCATTTTCCATCCAGGAAAAGAAGTGAATTTAAGAACAATGAACTCAGAGGGAGCAAGGGCAGAGTGGATCTTTGAAACTGAAATAAAGATGCAACAAGTATCTTAAACTGAAGAGGAAACTTCTGCATAAATAAAAGTACAATTAAGTAATGGAAATATGTTGCTCAAATATGAAGAGAGAGAGAGAAGAGAAAAGATATATATGTGTGTATATATATACACACATATATATGTATATATATACACATTTATATAGATATATATGTATATATGTATATATGTACATATATAGAGATATAGATATATATGTATAGATATATACATATATATCTATATCTATCTATCTATCTATGTCTATGTCTATATCTATCTATATATCTATGTCTATATCTATCTATCTATCTATCTATCTATCTATATATATATATATATATATAGAGAGAGAGAGAGAGAGGTGGGGGGGAGGGAGTGGGCAAGAAGGATCTGTTCTGACTCCTGGGAAGCTAGCCACAACTGGTGAGTGCTAACTGGAGCAAGGCATCTGTATGTAGGATGGAGAACAATGTGTACTGCCCAATATTCTACTGGCACTCAAAACTGGAGGTACCCACCCTGAATTGTGATCTCCAGTCCTGCACACTCTGCACTGGCCCATCTCAGGACCAATATCTACCCATTTGTCCAATCGAAAAATGATGAAGCATCCCATAGTCTTCCCCCAATTCCTGTTGATTCTCTCTCCTGTTTCTCAAATCCAGTTTTGGACATTGCTTCAGTTCAGGCCCCAGCACTTTGATTCATGTTTTAATATCTCAGTTGAGACATGGCTTTCAGCTTGTCCTGCTCCATGCAAAAGTAGGAGTTATATTACAGACAAATTTCTTGTATCTGATGCCTTAATGTGTGTCTCTTATTCTTCAGTGGCAAAAAGGTGATACTAATTTAGTAGCGCTGTAATTTGGAATGTGGGTTTCGTTTTCCTTTTGGGCTAGCAATAGGCTTGCAGGTCAATCCTCTGTCATGATGCTAGAGAAAACCAGGCATGCAATCATGGGGGACACAACTGACCTTTTGTGTCCTACTGTGCTGTTAGCTGTAGTGTTTGGTAGGTCAGATATGTCAAATATTGTCAGAACGAAGCCCATTTTTACATCTCAAAGGCTGTGATCTCCGACTGGGTCATCTGGACCTCTCTGTCTACCCTCATGTTCCAGCTCCTGCATCTCAGCTGTACTCAATCTGAGCCTTATATTTTTAGTCATTGTGCTTTTTTTGTCCATGACTACTTTCTCTAGAACATCATTGCTATCCATCTTGATTATTAACCCCAAATGGAATTTACTTGCCATTGAATCAATAAACACCCAGGATGTGTGGGCAGTTTCAGTTAAAGATGGTACCAAGAACATGGCTCATTTCTTGTTTTTGAAATTATCCCTAAGGCTATAATTTGTTGATGTTAGGGGATGTATATTTCTGAAAATTCTAGTGCCCTTATAATTCTTAGCTAACTCCACTGTTGAGGCCCAGTCTCATCTACTATATGGAAGCTTAAATCATATAAGGAAGTCAGGTTAACTGGAAAGTCAGCCAAGCTGAAATGATACTAGATCTTTATGTTAGTATTTTGCTATGTCTCTGGTACTAATTTAATGACCAATACGGCTCTTTTCTCTAGTGTTAGAAATGACAACAGGTACTTTGCAAGCAGAATCCATGGCCTCTTTTTCCCTCATGCTCCTGTGTGAGGCCATTAGGAAAACCTGTTCTTTTTTGTTGCTGTTATGCACAGCTTCTAATGGAGGGCATCCTCAGGTCGGCTTTGCCAGCTGTTCACAGAATCTGGAGACCAGTTGAAAGCTCTACCAGTCTCTCCATGAGTTGGCACTCACAGGATAGACTTTCTAGGCTATGAAAATCCTTGTGTTATCATGGCCTTGAAAAGGTAGGAAGAGTATTTAGCATGGCACCATTCTTTAAGATCAGGCAACCTGTGCTCAAGGTCAAAGATTGACCAAGGCTTTGACAGAAGAAGCAGGGAACATTGGTTTCAGTACAATTTGTCAGAGATTGAAAAGGCAGTATAAGGTCCTTGAATTTGAATATGACAGTTTAGTCAATTATTGTGAAGAGTAGGAACTCAGCTAGGAAATATGCTGAGCTGTCTAAGAAGAACTAAAGGAAGAAGGATCATTTGACTTGGGTACGAAGAGGGAATATAAATTTCAGAAGCCCAACTTTGTACAGCACCTGTCAGATGGCAAACGCCTAATGAGACACTCATTTTCTTCTTCTTCTCAATGACAAGAACATTAGAAGCTAAGCATTGCCTGCTGAAGGGACAGAAACTTGTATTGTCAGAGAATGCAGCAAACTCTAGAGATCTACAAAGAATCAAGTCTTATAGGAACAAGAGCACACTTGGCTACACATTTTACACACTCACACACACACACCAAAGTAAGAAACAAAACAAAACAAAACAACACAGGAGTTGATGCCTGCTAAGCTTTCCTTTAGCAAGAGCCCCAAGATTCTGGAAGAGAAGTACATCAAAATTTCAGCAACATTTTGTTTCTCAGACTATTACGAGAGTTCTTTTGGAAGCATTCTCCTCCAAAGATTCATCTGCATGTGAAATTAACAGATGTGAATTGAGAAAGCCAGCTAAGAGTAACACCACCATGACAGGCACCAGAAAGGAGTGCTAAGTTGGAAAAGAAAGTCATAGACAGAAAGAAAATAAAATAGCCCAGCAACTGAACAATACATGAATTACCTATGCAAGAGTGATGACTACTACCATCCTGAAGAACGCACAAAAGGACACCATAATTGGTTCCTGTCAAACAGTCACTGTGGGGAAATATTTCTGTAAGCATCTATGGTTTCATTTGAAGGATTTTAAGTAGACAGTTGACACAAAGGCTTGTGTATGGCTGCCATTAACAGGATTGTGATGAACAATGACCTCTTGCAAATCACCTCTCCTCATTTGTGTTGCCTCCTTGCATCTGAGTTCTGTTTAGAACTTTAACTGTACACGCAAAGGAAGACCCAAAAGATATGCCTTGAACTGTGAAAGAATGGTCCCCTGATGTGTTCCGCAAACAACTCCTAGCAAAAAACATTTCTTTGGAATAAAGGTATGACCTCCTAAAGTAACTGTTAAGGTCTGGAGTCATTTGAAATTCTAGGTCCCTGCATGTTTGCTTCAAACAAAACTAGTTACTACCATTCAGGGTAGTAGTTCTCAAACTTGGCTACATAGGAATCATTAGATTCCTATGATACCGATGCTCAGGTCTTATCCCTAAGGGTCTAATTTAGTGGGTCTTCAGGACAGGCTGGGCAGCGAGGGCTTTCAAAGCTCTGTATGGTGATTGTAGGTATATCCTGCTATAGAGCCATAAGCTTTACTATGTTCATATCATATGTAGTTTAGAGTCCTATTTTTGCCTGCCTCTTAGTGACAGCATCTTATATTTACAGATCCAATGGTGGCTTTTGAAGATGACAGCTGCTTAATAAACATTAGATAGTTGACAGGTGAGGGCAGGTCCTTACTAAAGGTGAAGGCAAAGGGGTACAGAGATAGATTAGAAGGGAAGCATATGGGTATCTTTACCCAGAAGGCTGGTTATAGACATGATTGTATGCGATTGTAAGATATGATTCAAAGCAGCTGGAGGAGAGGATGTCCAATTTTCTTATCACAAAGAAATAAACAATGTTTGAGGTAAGGGATATCCTCAATATTCCAAATTGAACTTTATATGAAGTACAAATGGGCCAAAGCATTATACCATGTCTCAGAATGTATACAGTTATTACCTGTCAACTAAAATAGATCTTTTTTTTTAAAAAAAAGATTAGGCCAAGACTTGAGACTTTTAGTGTTAAAATTTGAACATTAGCCTACCAGGACAGCAGGACACCAACACACCATGTCTAACAAACAGTCAACACTTTCAGCGATTATCTTGTTAATTCCAGTAACATCCTATGGGGGTGACTGCTATTATCAGCTGGAGCACAAACAGTATCAAACAGCCTGATGTCATACAGACATGGGTAGCAGACCTGGAGAAATCTCTTAGTCCTTCTGCATGCTTTCTCCGTTTAGTGATTTCTAAGTCTAAAACCACAAAACTCAGCCCTGGCTTTACCTCTGAGGTAAGACCTGGAGGCTGAGCAGTGCATGGGAAGGTGAGGCCCCATAGACATAATCCCAGGAGTATGCCTCAGGACACTGTTCTGACCAGTGTCTCAGGGGCACACTGACCAGGAGGCAGGGAAGCTGGGAGTCATGAGCCACCAGCTATCTAAAAGTCTGATCAGCAAGAAGCTGCTTATGTGTGATTACCAACAAACAGGTACCACAGGATTACCAAGTGCAGAGAAATGTCCTCAGATGTTAGCCTTTGCCAAAATCTTAAACTACTAAAATGCCTTCCAACATTATTTAAGCATTCTAGCAACTGGTTTTAAAAATGTGTGTTTGGGGCGGCTGAGGGTTTGGGGGGGAGAACACATACATGTGATATGTGTCTGTGTGTTTTCTAGTAACTACCTTTTAAGCCCAGCCAACGAACCAAAGTCTGAGAATTTAGAATTCTAATTTAGGAAATCCTAACCATTTTATAATTCTTTGACAAGCCCCTATAATTCCCTCATTAATGGGGGTGGGGCATAAGAAGCTTCTAAATCTTCTAAATCTAAAGGGAGGGTGGTTGTCCAGTCCTTCACACAGATGGGACTAAGACTCCACCCACTTCAGTACGGTACTGTAACTAAAGGACCTACACAGAGAATGGAGGACTGTTAGCGAGCCTTTCTCTGCTGCAAGAGCCAAAATAGAAGCTCAGGAGGAAGATCGGACCCTGGCCCATACCTGAAGGGAGCTTCTTTGCGGAACCTCTCCTGGAATTGCTGCTGCTCTTCATCAAAGGCTAAGCACCGCTGGCGGAGGAGGGCCACTTCATTTGCCTGCAGAGGGGCCACCTGCTGCCTCACTGTGATGGCCATCTTCTTCATGTTCTTCCACTTCTCAGGAAGTTCCTGTGAAGAACACCCGGGAGCACTCACATCCATACTGCTCCCCCATCTCCTACCACCTGAGACTCCACACCACCACTTCTTGCTTTCACCCCTGCTGTAGGGCTCACTGGGATTTACTGGTCCCATCGTTAACTTTGCATTGTCACCCCACTCCTCCCTCACTTACCTCTCCAGTTGTTTTCTCTCTTCACACTCATCTGCTTTGGATGCAGTACTACCCTTATTCCCTTCAACCTCTGACCTAGTAACCCTGCCCTTTCCTATAGCCCTTAATGGTGTTTGGTTATTTTCTTGAGTTGCAACCCCCACCCCCCAAGACTTTCTTAACTGCACTAAGATCTGATTTTTTTCCCAGATAAATGCTTGGCTCAACATTTTGTCAGAGACTGGGGCAGAGCAGGGATGATATCCTACTTAGATTTTTTTTTTTTTTTTGTCAACTTGGCACAAGCCAGCATCATATGTGAAGAGGGAACCTCAACTGAAAAATGCCCCCATCAGACTGGTATGTAGGCAAGTCTGTGAGGTATTTCTTGATTAATTATTGATATGGGATAGCCCCCTATGGGTTGTACAAATGATATTGTATGGTACAAGAAAAGCAGGCAGATAGCCAGGGAATAACCAATAAGCAGCTCTCTTTCATAGCATCTATTTCAGCTTCTGCTTCAGGTTCCTGCCTTAAGTTCCTACCCTGGCTCCCCTCAGTGATGCAGTGTGACCTAAGAGCTGTCAGAAAAAATAAATGTTAGTCTGGGTTAACTATAAAAATCAAGTTTCAAAACAAGAAGAGTTGAGTTACATTTAAATCTGGGGTAAAATTGGTATCCCCATGAGTTCTGTTACAATTTTCAATAATTATGATTTCCCTAAAATGTTAGACATTACCCATGCATTATACTTTATCATGCTAAGGCATGGACCTTGTGTTTGGAGTCATCATGGAGCCATTCTTCATTTACTTTGACCCCACCTACCCGCCCTCTGAAATCCTAAGACTCTCCTTCTGGCTTGTAAGGAATGATCAAAGGCACTGACCTCCAGTTGCTTAAACACAGCTTCTGGCAGCTCTTGTTCGTAGGACTTCAGCAGTTCAATTGTTTGCTTCAGGGGTTCAAACATGTCATCAGTGCTGCTCTGCCTCTCTTTAAGGGTGACAAGGTGCCCCATGATCTCAACCAATCCTTGGAAATCTCCTTTCTCCACCCTCTTGAGCAAACCACTTTCAGTGCTCGTTATGAATGCATCAAGGTCAGCTAGGCTGGAAGAACACAAAGCACAGGGCTGATCTTCTTGTGCTCCTCTAGAGGAAGGCTACTGACATCTCTAACAGGAGCTATTGTCACAAAAGCCCACCATGGGCCTGGTACTTGGATGGGCTAGCCCTGTGATTAATGTGTCTTTCTTCACTAGTGTGCAGGTTATGAATGATGAGGCAACCCTGGTCCCTCAGGATATGTGACACATGAATGCAATGTGTGCTGCTATGTAGGATCTTGGACCAGAAAAATTTATGTGAGTGGGGCAATGTATGTTGTCATGATAACTATCTGGATTAGTTATTACTTCTTCATCAATGATAACTCATGGTGTTTGATCATGTACTGTGGCTAGATAAGATGTTTTCTTTTGGGAAAGTAAGCATAAACAGAGACTCTTCATGCTGTTTCTATAACTTTTGTTAAGTCTGAAATAATTTTAAATCATTTTTTAAAAAGGCAAACATGAGGGTTGGGCATATTGTGTATACCTTTAATGCTAGCAGTTGAGAGTCCGAGGCAGATGTGAGTTTGAGGCCAGACTGGTCTACATAGGGAGATCCAGGAAAGGCAAGTCTACACAGAGAGAACATGTCTCAAAAGAAAACGAAAACACAAACAAACACAAAAAAATACGTTCTTGCCTCCAAAGTGTCTCTTCTCTGTCTCTTTTACACACACACACACACACACACACACACACACACACACACACACACACACACAGAGAGAGAGAGAGAGAGAGAGAGAGAGAGGGAGGGAGAGATACAGTTATTAGACACATCACTATGTTATTAGACATCACTTAACCTGTCAGGCCCTTGGTTTCCTTACCTAGAACATTAGAAGACTTATTCTGTCTCACTAGCTGTTATGAGAATTAAGTGAAGAACATTCTGTAATTCAGCAAGTATTCAGTAACCACCCATTAGGAAAGAACAAACCAAAACCAAAACCAAACAAACAACTAAACAACCAACCAACCAACCAACCAACCAAACACAGTTAAAATACATATAAAGTTTTCCCCACTGATGTTTCAGTGTGAAACTTCAGAGGAGGGAGAAGAGGCAGAAGGGATGGAGAAGAGAAATACTTATACTAACAGCAACTAGTAGCAAAAACACAATAGAAGCCAGGGCATCATGAAATAAGTCCTGAAACAATAGTTCAACAATCTAAAAAACTTGACTTTCTAAAAATTCTTTTCATATTTTTTAAGTAATAAGAGCAAAATAAGTATGCTCAGATGAAGAACAGAGTCCCTTCAATAGACCCTTCTAAAGGAACTGCTTCTAAAAGAGCTGCTAGCGGATATACCCGACGCCTGTGATATGAGTGGATCTACATAAAACAGAACAGGCAACGAGGTCTAGTACGTGGCTCAATAGTGTAGCACTTGCTGGCATGTACATGCCTGGTCTGATCCCCAGCACTGCATAACAAACTATGTAATACTTTGAATAAGATTCAATCTGAGAGGGTTAAAGAAATGTTGGAAAGTGATCTAAGTGACAAGGACTGGAAGGGTATATTCTGGTGGATAAATAATAGAATGACATTCTTGCAGTGTGTGTGTGTGTGTGTGTGTGTGTGTGTGTGTGTGTGTGTGTGATGCTGGAGCATGGATCCCAGGGACTTGCATATGCTAAGTGAGTATTAGAGCCCGGAGGTCCATTTTCCACTTTCTGCACTGGTTTTGAAAAGAGTGACAGTGCCAATGCATTTACCCATTTAGCAGTGCTGGTTAAAACAGTCTTCAGAACTGCACAATAGTATAACAGGGAAGCTAGCAGAGGGGAAAATGAGATATAGAAATGAAAAATAAAATGTTCAACTCAAAAGCAAAAGAGAAAGGATTGTAAAAATAAAACAAATCATACCCAATAAAATGCTAGAATTAAACTAAAACACGGCCCAGTGAGTGAAGTGAACAAAGCCCACTGTGAAAGGTGAACATGCTAAAAGCACTTTAAACATTCAGTTATGCCAATCATAAAACTTTCTCCTAATGTAACTCCATGGCGAGGCTGAAAGTCAAAGGATAATGAGATACTCCAGGCAAGTAGCAATCAGAGGTAAGCCGCCTTAGCGATGTTCATGTCCAGCAGAGCAGACTTTAACTGCAAAGACAGAGCCAGGGTGAAGAAGGCTCTGATATTCTCTTAAAGGTTTAGTTTACAGGATGATATACAAAACAAGCTAAGTGTTGTAAAATCATACAATATAGGGCAATGGGACAGAGTTCCACGGACAGTGCAGGTAGTCTAGATAGCCTCAAAACAGAAGACGTGAGCAGAGCGAGCCCAGTAATTGATAGAAAAGCTGCCAGGAGACAGAAGATTTCACTAAAATAACAGGGGCATAGAGCATCATGTCGATTACAGAACATACTCTCTTCACCTGTGCATGGAACAACAACAACAAAAACAACAAAAACCAAAACCAAAAAACAAAACAAAACAATAAAAGCACAAAACCTGACTGTGGTGCCTATGATAGACATCGACATGTTCCTAACGCTTGTCATTATATACATCACAGTGCAGCTCAGAAGTAAAGCACAGAGCAATCGGGACAGACACCATTAAGATGAATGTTGAATATTTAGAAGGAGATCATTAAGAAATTATTGCATAGGAAAGGCAGGCATGTAGGTAAACTTCCACACAGAAGGGAACTTATGATTTAAATTTTAAACTAAAAGCATTCAAAAAAGGCCACAGACTTAAAATAAATGAAGCATTCATCTTAAGTCAGCCACGAAATGGAAAATAAACCCAAAGGAAGCAATACTTACACAAAATAATAGATTGTTGAAATAAATGTCAAGCTATAACAATGGAATCAATGAGTATATGAGGTAGTTCTTTGTAAGACTAATCAGGAGAGAAGCCAAAGAGAGCAATCAGAAATCGATAGAAATGAAAGAGGCTGGGATAGATGAGATAAGATGAAACTATACATTTCATGACAGTAATATGATGACTAATGAGTGATGGATACATTTATAGAGTATGACTTCATAATGACAAGAAAATATCCATATCTTTATAACCATTAAAGAAATTGTAGTTAAACATCTTCACGCAGAGAAAATTACAAGCCCCAATGACTTTAAAAAAGATTTAAATCAAACTCCCAAGGACAAAAGGATTCCAACATCACACAGCTCTCCCAGAGAATAAGCAAGGAGGACTGAATCCTAACTTCTTTCCTAAAGCTGGCAAAATCTAGATCCAAAATGACACAAAAAGAGTAAGAAAAGGCAGACACCAGAGGCCACAGTTGTCACACATACACAGGAATTGCAGCACCAAAGGAAGGCCTAGCAGGCAAGCTCAACCCACAGATAGATCAGAACTGACACTCCAATGCATTTACCCTAGCAATGCTAGGTTGACTTGATATTAGAAATCACACAATGTTCTAGGCTGAACATTTTGAGGGATTAAACAGAATTATTATGGAGTACTTAGGAAAAAGCACGTGAAAAGAGTATACTTGCACTTAAACTAAATACTCTTAACAAGTTAGAAATATGACAGGAATTCTTGATCAATTAGGAGGATTCACACATACACACATACACACATATGCACATTGCATACTCCATACATATAAACATATCATATTTATACACACTCACATGCACATTCACACATAAATACCCACACAAACATATGCACCACCTGTGCAACACACACACACACACACACACACACACACACACCAAATATAACACACTGGTAAAATTCTTTTCAAGGTCAGGGTCAAATGTGTACCCATCAAAACACCTGTTTCAATAAACATGAAGCCCTGGCCAGTATAGTAAAATAAGAAATGGAGATAAATACAACAATTGAAGAGAAAGAAATGAAAATCATAAAATCTGTATTTGTGGCTATATACATAGTAAGCCCTAGAGAGTCAGCAAGTCATTTATTAGAATTATTAAGTAAATTTAGCAAGATGTCTTGAAAAAAATAATTAGTATATTTAAAATACTATATTTTCACCTTTATTATGACTTCAAAATATTTTGAACTAGGAACCAAAAAATACTGAAGAGTAATCTTAACAAAATCACCTGTGAACTAACTTAAAGTTAAGAATTATACAATTTTCTTGGCAAACAACAGTGGCAAGGGTGGGAAAAAAATCACATCCTTACCAGGGACACTAATGTTATATGAACAACAGCCCCCAAACTCACCTATGATCTGTACAGATTTAATGAGAAATTGCAGTGGCCCCCTTTCTTTTATGAAATGACAGATAAATTTTATATAAAAAAGAATGGCTAAGAACTATCAAGACATTTTTAATGAAAGTGAATGGGTGGAGACCATTAGATATCAAGATTTATTACAAAGCTACAGTAATTGAGGTTTTGTCATACTCATGAAACAATGATCTATTTAATGTGGGAAAGAATGTTCTAAAACTTAGAATATAAGAGAGTACCCTTGGGATCTTCAGGCAGAAAGAGAATCTATTCAACCAGACAAGAGAAAAAGAACCCAATGCAGAAGATAGATGTATTTGACAAGTCTGAATCTAGAAATTGTTCACTAAACACAATCATCCTTCTGTCTACATGGTGGGTTGTTGGATCACTTGTGAATACCATATGTAGGTGGTAGTTCTGATGCTCTGATCAGGAATCTGCCTATGAACCCTGAAGGTCCTGTTCCCCAATTGGTTCTTGATCAATCAATAAAGATTCTAGTAGCCAAAAAGCTAGGTGGAATAGGTGGGACTTCCAGTAACCCCCCTCAACCCTCCAGGCAGGCTAGCAGACACAAGGAAGAAGAGAAAGATTTGCCATGCTTTAGAAGGAGAGAGATCCTTTGTATGAGGTAATCATAAATAACCTAGGGAGGGATGATTTGAAGTACAGGGTAAGATTTGCACAGGGAAGAGGTAAATACCACCCTGTTTTACAGAAGGGATTTGGATGTCTAGGAATTTGGTTGTACATGTAGTTCCTATTACCCCACCTTAAGCTCTGGGTGGACCATCCTACCTGTCCCACCCAGATTCCCTTGAATCCACAGATGAAATACACACACATGTGCCTCAGCCTTGTGAGATCACAGGCAGAGTGGCCATCAGCTGCTTCCTCAAATGGGCTTGGGGTAGCAGGCAGGAACTTAGAAACAACTAAGCTGAGGGAAGATTTAGGGTGCTGAACTAGGAATAAAGGTACCTGTGCAAATAAAGCTGAGGTCAGAGTTAGAGGTGTTGAGCTGGAAGTGAAGAGAAGGACAGGCTAGTTGAGAGAGACTTAGAAGAACCCAGCCATTGAGCTAAAGCATATTAAAAAATAAGTTAACCTGTGTGTATGTGTGTGTGTTTTATCTGCAGATCTGAGGGAACCTGGGTGGGGCTGGTAGTATGGTCCACCCAGAGCTTAAAGTACGTATAGTAGAAACTACTCTACAACCAAATTCATAGACATCCAAATTCCTTCTGTAAAACAGGGTGGTATTTACCTCTTCCCTGTGCAAATCTTAGCCTGTACTTCAAATCATCCCTCCCTAGGCTATTTATGATTACCTCATACAACGTCAAAGCCATATACATGGTTGTTATGTTATATTGTTTAGCACACAACAACAAAGACTGTACATGTTCAGTTCAAATGCAGCTTTTCAAATATAGTTTTGATGTGAGGTGGTTTGGTTCAATAATGTAGATCATATAAATACAGATGGCTGCCTATAAATGGAGGGGACAGATAGGCCACAAAACTAGAGACTGTATTGGGTAGTTGTATATTCATGTTCTATATAAATTAGCAAAATATCACACATAAGATATATAAGTAACACCCATATATAATTAACCTTTTAAAAGATTTTATTTTTAATTCATGTGTGTATATGTGCTGTATTTACATTATGAGTTTTGTTATGAGTCATGAGTGCCATACACACACACATGCACGTACACACACACACACACACACACACACACACACACACACACACACACA
>NW_021605438.1:167716-176230 GCF_004785775.1 Grammomys surdaster | reverse complement strand
CACACACACACACACACACACACACACACACACACACACACACACACCATGTATGCAGTACCCAGTTGAGACCAGAAGAAGGCATCAGATTTCCTGGAACTGGAGTTAGGTAATTGTGAACTAAGCCACTATGTGCATTCTGGAAACCAAACCCTGGTCCTCTACAAGAGCAGCAGGTGGTGTTAAAAATTAGGCCATCTCTCCAGCTCAAACATATAAGTAAATAGCAACAAATACAAAATGAAGTTCAACAGAAAAGGAAAGATAGGATACAGAAGAAAACAGTCACTAAAGATATGAAAAGATGAGCCATCTGTTCCTGATCAAAGTAATGTAAAGTGCTTTATGAAATACTATGATACTCCCACAGAAGAGTTCAGAGTGAAACAGACCAAGAGGTGCTGAGGATGCTGGGACACAGAGAATCTCAAACAAGGCTATTCTCTACCTCGGACTAGGTTTACCACAGCTGAGCTGCCCTTGATCCAGTGACTCTGCCCATATGTAGATATACTAAAGGAATGCCTACCCATACATATATTGCATGGATATATGTGCATGTAACACTGCTTACAGCATCATTGCTAATATTAGCAGAACTTTAGGAGTTTGTGGAGAATAAAGATAAGGGAGTCTGGGAGAGATGAAAGCATTAAGAACATATGTAGGTATGTGGAGACACTTCATTAAGCAGGTACTTTACCTTTCTGAATATGGAACTAGTCAGAAGAAGAGTTCGTTTTGGCTTCAGCTAGAAGAAATGGCTCAGGTGCAGATGTGGAGATTTAAATAGAGTCAGGATTTTTCAGGGTGGAAGTGGTAAGCTGTGGTGAACTGACAGATACTGAGAAGCTGGTGGAATCAATGGGTTGGAAATTCTGATTGGTCTGAAGAATTCTGCATGGTGGGGCTGCCAAATAAGTGAGGCAGAAACATACCAGGTGTGGTCAGAAAATGGAATGCTTACCCCTGAGCTTTTAAGTAGAGAACAATTACTTCCCTATCTTTCTCTCCCATGCTGGGAGCAAAGCATACAAACAGGTGTAGCTGTGTGGCAGAGAGATGGGGCATGTGAGAGTCAACAGAACACGTCAGATGTTTGGAGACCCGAAGGGTATGCAAGGTCACTAGGGTGATGGGAAAGGATGAGCCTGATGCTGAGGATGAATAAGTTAGAGCTTAGTTGGATTCCAGCAAGGATGAGTGGCACTTGGGACTGTCTGATAATCACCTCAGTGGCACTAGTGATGTTGGGATGAAATGGAGGAGAAGTGGCTCGCCAGCGTCAGGTAACAGCAGGAAGTGCTTCTATCCTAGGCCCAGTGCTCAGAAAGATACAGAAGAGTCAGCCTCCATCTCAGAGGGCTGTTGTAGCATCAGTTTCCTAATAGGATAACCAGGTTTCTGTTATGGGTAGAAAGAAGGCAGGGTAACAGGGGGCTTTTGTATTGTTTTGTTTGCTGAAGACTTAAGTCTATTGAAAGGCACAAGAAGGGGTAGATTGGACCTCTCCAAGACTGAGTCAGATTAGAGTCATCCCAGCTAACTGGGGTGATAATAGAAGGCTAGACTTTGGACAGCAAGTGGCATGCATAACGTGTAAGGCAAGATGTGGTCCATCCAGGCCACTTAAAAAAGGCAAAAATCACCTATTTCATAGAACACAGCAGACACTCAGTAATGAACAACTTTTATCCTTTTCTTATTATTTCTATTTTTATCTGGTTTTCAATGACACAATAAAATACTCTCCTTAAGGCTTACAAAGTAGGCAGAATCACTGACTTGGTGTTTAAGCTGAAACCACCTTGCATTGTCTATTTTCAGAAACAAGGAAGTAGGATTAAAGGCAAGAGCTCAGATCTCCTAACTGTTCTGCTGTGGGTTTATCCTTTTAAACCAACTGTAAGGATATCTGAATCTATATGGTGGCTGTCCATGTTAGCTCAATTACCATGCTTAACAGCCAGTATTTTTTATTTTGTCACATACATAATCTTACAGCCCATTACTACTATATGCAGGAAGAGCTCACCTTAAGAGAGCCTTCTTGAATGACAAGCTCACCTTTCATACACAAACCAACCTCAGAGTCTACCTCTTATACCAGGCTCCTATATTCTGGCCATGTTTCTCTATCGCTATCATCCTTGGGATGGTCCTGGGCTCCAGAGCCTACTAAAACCACTCAGTCACACCAATCCAAGTTGAATTGTGTGCCTCACCCTTTCCTTCCCCCAGAAACCACAATAGGGTCTCTTACCCACTATCTCCCCTTTCCTTGCCCAAGACAAATGTTCCCTGCATAGACTCATGTAGCATGGCAGGTGTCTTCCTGCTTGAAAACTACAACAAACACAGTTTGTAATATGCTGTTCTCAGCCTAGTTAAAAAAAAACAAACTATACATCAAAAAATGTGCCCAGTGTTTATGGGTTACCAGGTCTACCAATGGAGGACCAAAAAGCCTTCCCTTTGTGGTGATTTTTCTACAGGCATTTGTCAGCACCAAACCACCCACCAGCAATTCTTTCTCTTGCCTCCAGCTTCTTGGTTAGCAAAAACTTTCCTGAATGTACCGAAACTGGCTGCTGCTTCCTAAGAAACCCTGTTGACCCCATGAAAATCATCCCCATAAGACTCTTCAGAGTCTCTATCATGCTGGAGCACCACCCTAGCAGTCTCTTGGATTTCTTTTTGGTAGGTGATGCCTCAGTTTTGCTCTCTTCTTTCTGTTATAGACCATGGATTAGAGCAACTTCGGCACTGTTCAGGGTCAGCTCAGAATCCAGGAGTGGGGCTAGGCTGGCTTCCTTGCAAAGTCATCTGGCATATCGGAGGTGATCATCAGACAGAGGAGCTGTATTTTCTCTGCACATGAACATTTCTCAAGATTTAGAATGGAGACAGATGGTGAGATTCTAGGGACAATGACTAAGATGGAGTGACCAGGGGACTGTCAAGCAGGTAGATCTTCTATGCAGAGAACAGTGCTCCAGATTAGAGGATATAGTTCTAGGTAGTCTGAGTCTCAGGAGGGATGGTCAGATTCTATGTGTGATGTTATTAGCATGGCACAGAGAGACACACAGGAGTCTGTGGCTCTAATGACTTCCATATTGCACAGCCAGAGCATCTAGAGCAAGGGTAAAGTGATAGGAAATAAAATCTAAGATGAACTTAGTTCCTCTCTGCTTCCAAGGCTTAGATTCCACCGTCAGAGTTGTGAAGGGAGTTAGCTCTGTGACTACGGTCCCTCATGTTATTTGCCATTTACTAGGTGCCTCTCACCCACTGAGCACCACATGAAAAATTGCACAGACCATTATCTGGTGAACAAAGGAAGTGACAGGGCTGAAATTATCATGCTAGAGATACCAACCAGCTGTTTTAATTTAATCAATGAACCAGTGGGAGGGGAGGGGGGAAGATACAAAGAGGTTTCCAAGCACAGCATCCCTGTAGCCTGGGATGCTAGTAGGTAGCCAGGACAATGGTGTTACCTGTTAGTGACAAAGTCAACAAGATGTTGCTTGTACATGAGGCTCCATTTCTTTATTGTGTTCAGCAGAGACACCTTGAAGGGTCTCACATCCACTCGCATCCAGCCGTCAAACACCTTGGTAGGTTCCAGGCTGACCACCTCTTCATAGAGCTTTTCATAGGAGTCTATCTGGTCTTTGAAGTGATGGAGGAGGGGTGGATTCTCTGGGATGCCATCTTCAGCGTGGGTTTCTATCTCTTCGGGCGTGAGTACATGCCCATAGAGCAGAAACTGACCAAGGATCTCCTTCCTATCCTCCACATACAGGTAAGAATATTGGCTGAGGGTATTCCGATAGCCACAGCAGAGGCTCATCACACTCTGTACCCTCTCCATGAGCACAGTCCGCAGGCTGGCTAAGTCAGCCATGGCCTCTAGGTCACCCTGGGGAAGGAAGACAATGGCAGGGAGGTTACAGTGGTGCTTAGTGGAATTATTCAGATGTGGAAGAGGTCAGATGGTTGTTGCTACAGTACCTGATAGTGAGGAGAGCCACTGTGTGCGGAAAGCCGGGGCACTAGGGATGGCACAGCAAAGATGCTAGTCACAAGACTCTGGACAATATCATATAAGCCGCCTTTCACCCCACAGTCCAGGGAGGGGTGAAAAACTAATTCTGGGGTAACAAGGTTGAGCTGTGCTTCAAATATTGGGGTGAGTCCAGGCTTGCATTCTGGAAAACAAAATGGCAGAATGATTGTGAGCAGGGCAAGCAGACAAGGCACCATTTCCTAAAATCTGGACTCAGACATTTCTTTAGAGTGCAGAAAAACACAAATGTAAATTTTGCCTATAGAGGGGAGGGGCCCGCCTCGTGGTGTTTCACCACAGGGAACTGCTGACATTCTGAATGAACCTGTTCTTGTATGGTGCTCTCCTGGGTGTTACAGAACATTTACTTTTCTTGTCTTGTCCTTGAAGAGCACACTCCAGTGACCAACCAACCCAAGCCATAGAACAGAAAATTCCCTTCTACATTCTTAACACCCTGTCTTGGGGTGATGCTGCTTTTTTTGAAGAAGAAACTGAGTTTCCAATGACACAATCCCACCCGTGTCCATTTCATGAGTCGGGGGTGGGGGGATTCTGCCACCCGAATTCATACAGGAATGAACAACAAAAGGCTACAATCCTAATTTTTCTGTTCCTTTTCTATAAACATGGGGCTTACTTTAATTCTGTAGTCTTGTGGTGATAAAAATTTTAAAAACAGTATAAATAATTCACAGATTGCTGATTACTTGCTAGACAAAGTTGCCCTGCTAGATTTAAGTCAAAATATAACACAGAGCACAGTGTTCTATGTATAAGACAAACACTTAAAGTTTTATCAGTAACCACTGAGTATCATGCATCTTTTGACAGTAGAAGTAAGTGGGAGAGGGTTGTGGGTTAGGCAGTGTGGGCAAATGTGGGAGTTCTGACTGAACCATTGCCTTCTTATTGCCTAGAAAACCAGCTAAAACTGGGTATGTAACCAAATTCCCCAGTTCTACATTGCATGATGTGTATCATGTGGTGATATTATTCCCACTAGGGTAAAGTGGGAAAGGACCCCAGAGGAGCAGGTATACCTTTGCTATATGTCCTGCCTTTGCTATATATCCTTCTTCCCTTTCCATAGACTACAGCTTGGATGTGATGTGACTCTCTAGACCATAGAGAGAATGAGGCCAAGGCCTCAGAGAATAGCAGCGCTACAGAATCAGAGCAACCTGCCATAAAAACGGCAATTCTTATGGACTATTACTTGATATCAGTGGGCTTCTTTATCCCTTAAGCCACATTTTGGATGGAGCTTTGGTTACTACAGGTTGGCCATTCATGTTAACTAAAAGCTAAAGAGTTCTCAAAGACTCCATTTAAGACTAAGATCTGATTTTCAAAACCATAGGCATCAAATAATGAGTGTGTATTTTGGGACTCTGGAGAGTTTCAACAAGCATATTTTAACCTAAGGGATACAACTTTACCAACAGTCTTGCAGGTTTGATCTCTGGGGAGAGCTAAAAGAAAAAAAAATACAAAGAGCAATAAAATCCTGTGGAATTCATCTTGAATAGGTTAGGTTGGGCATCGCTTGTCTGAAATGCTTGGGGCAAGAAGAGCATCAGGCAGCACAGACTGCCTGTGGAACATTCCTAATCCAACATCCTAAATCATCTAAAATCCAAAATGTTTAGAGCTTGGTTAGTATCTCAGAGCATTTCGGATTCTAGATCTTTATTCAGGGGTGCTCAGTATGCAGTCACAGTGGGTTGTACATCACTGCAAGATAGTATGGTAGTCGATAAATCTATATGTGGTTAACAGCATTTACAAGATTTAGAAGAATATTGGAGGGCTATGAGACTTTTTGTCACATGTGCTGGCCTGAGAACTAAATCTCTATATCATATAAAATGCAGACATCATTATTACAGGAGGGAAACAGCCCAATTTCCTCAATGGAGTTACAAGTCAATCTTTAGGAGGCAAGTTGTGGGGGTATTTCTTGGTGGGGTAGGTAGCATGCAACCTGTTCTTTATGCAAGATTTGAGCAGATTTGACAAGGAAGTCAGCCAAAGACATAGACTTGCTCCTACTTAGGGAGGTGAAAATGATAAAATGGACCACTTCACTGCCCCTCATCTAGCCAGTATCTGTAAAACGTGTGTGTGTGTGTGTGTGTGTGTGTGTGTGTGTGTGTGTGTGTATTTGTTTGTTTGGATACATGGTCCTTCTATATAACTCAGCTGGCTCGGAATTTGCTATGTAGGCCCTGGTGGCCCCGACATACATTTCTCCTGCCTCAGCCTCCTAGTTGCTTACAGACATGTACCTCCACACCTGGGCTGAAATTTTACCTATAATGTTTCAGCTTAGGAGGCTATAAAGTCCCTGTGCTGCTACAAAATATTTACCACTCATAGAATTTTGAAGGGCTATTATTTTGAAGAAAAGGTATTCTTCTGTTTTCTAGTCTCCATGGAGGGAACGTGATGCTGGTGATCTTGGAGAAACACTGCCAGCTCCTTTCCATCCTTTTGTTTACAATCTTATCTTCCATCAGAGGGAAAGTGGCACACAAGCCATTCCGTATCAAAGTCAGATAGCCACTAGTCAAGGGTGGATTCATTAACCTGAGATGCCATCTGTGGACACTGTCTATGAAATGGCTATGTCTTTATCCTAGGTCTAGTGGAGGACTGAGTGGGAGGGTGCCCAAACTTCCAACATCAGAGAAGTCTGTCCAATTCAATAAGGAGAGAGCTGCCATATTGGTAGCTAAGAGCTACTTCTTGAGTGTCAGTATCTGTGGTTCATCCCAGAGTGTATTGCCATGCTTATTTCATTTGGAGCAGCCCTGATCCCTATAGGTAGCATTTTCAGCTACCGATGCCATGTGGTTGTTTATTGCAGACATACTGAGCTGAGTACTGTTCCTGTTTGCATCTTCTACTTGGGCGCCCTCTTTCACAGGCTGGGTATTAGGATTTATGTTGGCCTGCTAATGGTATCTGTGCACTCAATTTCTGTACTTGGTTGGACTTGTCATTAAACGCCCATCTCACCTTGAACCTCTGCCTTCAATATTTTTTTGCTGGTACAGTTTGACTCATTCTTCAATATGACCCTTGTTAGACAGCCCAGAATCTACCAGAATGTGAAAGTCTAATTTAATTTTTAGTCTTGAACTTTTCTTCCCTTTTTATCTCACCATTTAGTAGCCAAGTTGAGGTGCTATAAGAGCTTTGACTTTGGGCACCTTATCATAGTTTGTCTATCCTAATTCAAAGCCCTTACCTATTTCTGATAGCTTCTGAGACAGTTCATTACCTTCTTAACATTTCTTTTCCTTCTGAGAGTTGTCTTCTCCCTTGCTTCTTGTCTCCTTTTTACATTTTTCACCCACTTTACCTGGCAACTTCAAACCTTCTGTGTTTCTCAAAGGCCACAGTGATAGGGCATGCAGAGCTTGAAGGCACAGAACATCCCTGCTATCTGCCCATGAGTCAAGTGTGGAGGAAGGTATCCTTAGTAACCACTTCCCTCTGCTCCAGCTCTAGCCACTCCCCTCCTGGACCTTTATTTTGATGAAGTTCTCATTTTGCTTTTGACATGGGCCTTATGATCTTTCAGCCGGCTGTATCATGTGATGTTTAGAGTCAAGCATCTTTTCTCTTTGAACCACTTTTTGCTAGTTTTCTCTCCATTATTCATAAAATATCCCAGCACTTTGGTCAACCTCAACTATATTTTACTCTGTCATAGCACAAATTGCTTTTGCTATCTGCCCCATCATAGTCTATAGCAATCAATTGATAGGTACCAGTGTTTTCCAGTAGATATTTGAGAGAACACTCAATGGCAAGAAAGAATCCATCCAACAACATGGAATCAATGTAGTTCACATAAGACTTCCAGATGCTGGATGCTGGGTCTGCTGCAAACAGAACCAAGTTTTCCTACAGAAGAAAGAAGACAGGGTGTAAGCCATGTTTAACAACACAGGAAAACTGGCAAAATCATAACCAATAGGAATGCACAACAAAAACTCTCTGCAAAGGCTTTGCTGTAACATATCCCTGCAGTCTGTTCTGTCAAAGAGGGATAGCCATTGATTGACAAGAACATAAGTCCATTCCATGAAGAAGATGTGGGTCATATTTGCCCCTGAAGGACAGGGTTAGGCTGCCTTCTCAGGAAGGATGCTGAAGAATGTACCACACTGAATGCTTTGTCAACTCTCACTGTTCATACTACTGAGGAAGGCACATCAGAGCAGGAGGGAGAGAAGGCAGAAGGATGGCTAGGATTTGGGGATGCACAATACTTCCTAGATAATCCTTTAAAATGGGCTGTGCTTTGTGGTTGGCATCTGATATTAATTAAAGGCCTTTTATTACACTGAGTAACTTAGAAAACAAACCATAGAAGAAATCTCTCTCTCTCTCTCTCTCTCTCTCTCTCTCTCTCTCTCTCTCTC
>NW_021605438.1:145778-167616 GCF_004785775.1 Grammomys surdaster | reverse complement strand
TCTGTCTCTGTCTCTCTCCTCTCCATCTTGGCTCCTTTTCTTCCTCTTTCCCCTCCCCCTTCCCCTCTATCTCTTTCTTCTTGACCTAGGGTAGCCTAAGTATCACCATGGTAACAAGGTTTGGCCATCAAGGAGAGGGAGCCTAAGTACTCAATGATTCTCAGCACAGAGAGCCATCTGCTTTTCATCATTTTTATAATTATTAAGACTTTACAGCTTCTTTCTGGGGAGCTGATGTTTTCAGAGAAGGCAATAGGTAACCTGGAGAGGTGACTCTCTAAAGTGATTCATACTTATCCCTTGAGGAAACACTGCCATGTTACAGATCCTGCTGGAGCTTAGTGATTTCACGATCCTGCTTTTAAGTGTCAGGGTTCTAAAAATTTTAAGATGCATTACCAATGCCTTTACATCCTAAGTAGATTTAAGGTTTTCTTAATGACTTTAAACCCATCATTATGCAAATTATACTACATGATGATGTGCACTGGCTCACAGGTGCTAGGATGTATGTTTTACACTAAGTAACTGGTAGGCTTATTTTATGCGACAAAGTTCTATTTCACTAAAGAAAAAGTCAGATGTAGAAAACAGAGCAGATTTGGAATTATTAGACAAGACTATTGGAGTTGTTAAACAACAAACCAACAGGTAAGCAAAACATGTATTGCACACACCTGCAATCCTAAATCTCAGTAGGTTGAGTCAGCAGGATCATGACTTCAAAACCAGTCTGGGTTAAACAGGGAGACCCTCATCTCAAAAACCAAACAACAACAAAGCAAATAACTAATGAAACTAAAATATACTCTCAAATCTGGTGAAAAGAAGATCCAAAGAGCTTGCAAACTCCAAGTAGGGTGATTGCAGTGAAAATCCACTTAGGTACATCATAGCCAACTGAAAACTGAGAAAAGATTAAGCATCTATTAAAAGCAACTTAAGAAGAGGCAATATATCACAGAGAAACAAAGACACAATTACGGCTTGCTTCTTATGGGATATAATGTGGGGGATGAAGACCAAGCAACAATGGATAAAAGAAAACAAGACTGCACAAGATTCGATATCCCGTAAAGCTGCCATTCCAAAACCGGGTGAAGTCAGGACACATCTCACCCAAAGCTAAGCTAATGTGTCAGTATTAGGCCTGAACTCCAGGAGACTAAAGAAGATACCTTAGGTCTAAGAGGGTATGGATAGAAGCACAGATCTCCAGAAAAGAATAAAAAGCATGACTTGACATGTGTGGAGGTAAAAAGAGAACATATCAAAGTTCCTAAGCTATTTTTACAAAGAAGATGGATGAATCACTTATAATGTGGTGATTAATACATTTCCTATTATTTTCTTTAAATTTGTATTTACTTTTGAATATTTCACAAATGCATGTAATGTATTTGAATACACTCACTCCTCATGGCTCTTCCTCATCTCTCTCCCACTCCTTTCGACACCTTCTCCTCAATAAGACTTCCTCCTACTTTAAAAATGTCTTCTTTAAAATGTTAATGAAAAAAGTCTAGCAGTACTTAATATATTGATGACTGGATTGCTATTTTATTATATTAATATATCGATATAGCATAGATGTCATATAATGAGGGTGTCTTAGTTTTGTTTTCTACTTCTGTGATAAAATATCCTACCCTCTCCCTCAAAATCAAAATAAGCCTCCTGAAAGTCTACTACCACCAACAAAAATAAAACAAAACAAAATACCCTCACAAACCAAAACACAACACTCATGCATACACATGTGTGCAAGTGCACATTCACACACACATACAACCTCTAGTCCATCATTGTGTGGAAGTCAAGGCAGCAGATGCCTGAAGCCGAACAATACATTCACAGTCAAATGCAGAGAGCAATGAATCTAGGCTTGCATGCTAGTGTTCAGGTTACTCTCTAACATTTCCATGCTGAGAACCCAGCCTGTGAAACGTATGCCACCCACATTCAGGGAAGGCCTTCCTACCACAAATAATCCCAGTCACAAAATTCCTCACAGGTTTGCTCACAAGTCAGCCTAAATGAGATCACTCTTTGAAACTCCCTACCTAGGTGAGTCAAGTGGACCATCCAAGCTAACCAGGAGGGTTTAAGTGGACCTGCACTGTCCAAGGTCTTTTCACCTCAGGATAAAACTGAGTCAAAACCTAGATCAGCTCCTAGAAATGGAAAGGCAGTAGTGTAAGAGCTGG
The DNA here is from genome assembly GCF_004785775.1 of Grammomys surdaster. Taxonomy (NCBI): domain Eukaryota; kingdom Metazoa; phylum Chordata; class Mammalia; order Rodentia; family Muridae; genus Grammomys; species Grammomys surdaster. Next base: position 165,409 of record NW_021605438.1, on the reverse strand, counting down.
AACAGCAACTGAGCTGTCAATAGGATGCTGAAAATTATATGTGAGCCTACAAGGAGATGGATAAAGAAAATCAGACAGGAAGGAAAAAAACAAAACAAGTGGGAACATAACAGAGTTAAATTCCATTATCTCCACACTGCACATAATCAGTCCAAACCCTCCAACTAAAAGTAGACTTGTTAGTGCTAAGAACGCATTTCTTGGGTCTAACAAGAAAGATGGCACAATAGTTAAGAGCACATACTGTGCTCATAGAAAACCCGAATTTGGTTCTCAACATATATTCAGGTGACTTACAACCACATATAACTTCAGTGTCTGAGGATCCAGTGCCATCTCTAGACTCCATGGTCACTGGTGTACACACATACACATGCACTTACACATATACACATATTTTTTCAATATCTAAGAAATTATCAATGCCTTTACTATATACTTGTTACAAAGGGAATTTTTTAAAATAATTTATTTTTTTCTCAAATCACAATTCATTCACACAGGGGTTATAAACACAGAAAGGCAGGATGTGGGGGAGGGAATGACACTGGAGTGTGGGTGTTCAGGGGGAATACAGATATCTTTCAGAACTGGGTATCGGCTGGGTGAAGGTTCAGGGGACAAGTCACTATGACTCTGCCTATGACTCACTTGTCCTTATCTAAGTTGGTATTGTCTGCCAAGGCTACCTATTTACAAGGTCTATGACTACTCAGGCTTGTAAATTTCCACAAAAGCTGCCTGTTTACATTAGCTTATAGCCATCTGTTTCAATGTTTTTCCACTGAGACCCAAGACTTGGTGTTAGTATACATGTATGACAGGCCTATTGCTGATTTTAGGCCTATGGATGATTTTAGGCCTTCAGTGTGTAAGCAAGGCTGCCCCTGACATCTCCTCCCTTCTCTAAGTATAGAAGGGCTGTGGCAATTCTAATCTTGCGAAGGCGAGGATAGAGGCCTGACCTCCAGTATTTGAAGGGGACCTTGTAATGGCTCCAGTCCCCCTGTCATTGTCCAGTGAGACATGAGGGCCATACCCATCCCGATGTCTTTTTCCTGGAGAGGGGATACTTTTGACATCAACCCCTATGCAGTCAGGCTTGTCCCTCAGGGAACCCAGAGAGATATTTTTATCTTTTATTTATATTCCCTTGCAGTGCTTAGCCTCGCAGCCTAAGCAAGAATTCAGATCGCCTGTCAGAGGGGGTTCTGGGTGGCCCCTCTCTGCTTGGTCTAGGGGCAGAAGTCCCAAGTGAAATTTTTTAACTGCAGAGAAATAAATAGGTTGAAGGTACGAGTGTGGGGAGATGGACAATGCAAAGAATAAGAGTAACAAAGCAGGAGGGAAGGTTACATTATTAACAGAAAAAGGCCAACTTCAAGATGAAGGAGCATCATTGGAAATCAAGAGGGACTTTCACAATGATGAAAATCAGGATAAAACTGAGTCGAAACCTAGATCAGCTCCTAGAAATGGAAAGGTAGTAGTGTAAGAGCTGGAACAGCAACAGTAAGTTCATCAGGGCATTATGGTGACTGTTATGCCAACAGAGCTTATGTGAAAAAATTTGACAAAACTAAAGGATTGAACAGATAAAACTGAATCACAGAGATTTTAATATTCTATCTGTACCCATTGATAGAAAAAAATAGATATAGAAGACCAGAAAGCATCCTACAGATCCTAAAAGAACCATCAATCACATCCTACTTGGAGGGTACCACACCTAAAATGGAACCATAGATACTATTGTCAATGTCCAAGAAATCCTCTTCAAGATAGGCTGTGGTCTAGGATGTAGAGCAAGTCTCAGTTAGTTCAAAATATCTCTTTGATCATAGAGTCAAATTAGATATCAATTCCATTATGATATGTAGAGAAGCCCCAAATGTAAGGAAATTAGAAAACACATTTCTAAATGATCATTGAATTAACTAAGTGATACAAGGAAAACACTTGAAGCCAATGATGATATGAGGCAGGTTAAGACTGTGGCACGAGGCCACAAATTGCCAAAGGGACATCATCAAAAGAAGGAAAGACTAACGTCAAGATACTCAGTTTCTATACTGTGAGACTAGAAAAAAATAGATAAGCAATACATTCTAAAATTACTAACTCTAGGACCAGATGATGCTTTTAAAAAATCAAGTAAAAGAGTTTTCCATCTTTCTAAGGTGAATTTAGGAAATTTTCCTTCATGTACTTGTTCATCATTAATATTTATGATGGGGCATATTAATTGCCCTTCAAACCACATTTGTAGAGAATGGTGATTTATTCCTGAGTTCTGGCATGAGCCTTTCGGTAGTGTTGTGGATGGTGGAAATTTATATCCTTCCCACTGTTTACAGTGATGCTTCAGTTGTTGATAATGAGACATGAGGCTGCCCTGACCATAGTACAGGCCAAAAGCTTTGCTGTATTAACTGTGGCACTGTGAATTCTTATTCTGATCAAAGCCAGGGATGCCATGCACTCTCTCATCTCCCTGGGATCTTTAGAGGTAGGTCATAGAATAATGCAGTAGAGCCACACCAGGCTGTATGAGCAGGGGAGGGTGGTTAGTGTAGTGGGTGATTTAAGATTCTGTTTTGCCTTCTCCTTCCAGTTTGAGGAGTTATGTGTGAGACTTGAGTTAATTTTGACAGTGTTCGTACTGGCTCCTTGATTTGGGAGTCCTACTATCTATTAGTTTTTGTTATCATATATTCGTCTAGAGCTTTATTCTTACAGAAGACTCAGCATCTATTGATTATTCTAATGCACAGATTCCCTTTTAACATTCAAATACCCTTCTTGGTACAATGTCTAAGTGGCCAGTTGTTACCTGAACAAGAGCATGAATCTTAATGCCAGATTCCCTGATGAGACTGTAGTACTTTTCCATGTGATCCTGCTGATCATCCAGAGAAAGGGGCCATTCTTTTTTCCCATCTTTTCTCTTAAATATTGGAGACACCCACGTTTTCATGATATTTTTAATCTCGTCCACATTGTCTTTTGTCTTCTGAATTCTTTGTTCCAGGTCATGAATGCTATTGGTTATTTGCATGGCATAATCCCAAATGCCTGCTCCCCAAAAGAAATAGAATTAACTAAAATGGCATAAGGTGGTGGCAAAGCTGAAGGACTGTGTGCTATGAATGACAAGAATTTGTGCCTACAGGCTTTAGGAGACTTTTCTGTACAGGTTACTTTCTTTATCAGCAAACTCTACTCTTTCCTGGTTGTATTAAAAAGCCAGCCCTTCCCATAATTACAATTATACAGGAAGACAAACAAATACTTAGCTACCAAGCACATAGGAATTATAATTACCAGGGAATATCAGATGAATTTGACGATTTTTTTGATTAATCATGTTTTGTTTATAGTAACTTGCAATGTGTTGTATGTTAAAAATGTTATCCTTTTACATGTACTGAGTAATGTCCTAACACATTTAATGGAACATTTTGGTACTTTCATGAGTTGACGATGATCTTCTTTTTAAACTCTTAGCTTTCTAAGGACATTAGTGTTAATTGTTTTCCCTACTCCATCATTCTTTATACTCCATTTTAAACTTTATGATGGATTTAAAAAACCATAGTCAGTCTTATATGATTTGGGTTATACATATGCCTTCTGCCCTCCCACAAATGCAAACTCTTTGACAGTAATATACCACATGTTCCATCTTGTCCCTAGAGTCCTTCACAATCTTGAAATCAGCAGTAACTAAAGATTTACTGGATTTAACTGTAAGATGCCAGAGCAGTAAATGCATTGCTTTCTTTTCTGTGCTCATATCCTAGTTTAACAACCTAAACACCGATGATAGCAATCTGAGATTTCATTGATAAAGTATCTGGCATATGCAAGAGAACATGGGGGCACCATAGACAATGTACAAGCCCCTTGTAGTACAGGTTATAGAGGTTTCTATATTGACAACTTACATCTGGAAAGGATGAGAAAGACCGACTCTCTGTGTTTTCCAACTTGGGTATATGTCTGAAAAGAGGCTGGTTTTGTGTTTGCAACTCAGATCAGGGTCCAGGTGGATAATGAGAGAATCTTTTAAGTTCACTGGGTCTTTAGTGCTCTCATTCCTTTCTGACTAGAGGTTGTTCTTTCTTACCCTCTGTTTTCCAGCTCAGAGTTTCCTCTGCAGCTCTCAGGCGGAGATCAATATTTTGCAGTTCTTCTTCCACTAGTGGAAATTCCACCTCCAGCAGAATTTTTATGACCTTGTTGTACCAATTTGCCATCAACTCCAAGTTGGCCACAAGCTGTCGATAGAATTCCCTGGAGGAGAACATGGCTGCTGCAGTCTCAGGGATGGGTTTCACCTCGGTGGGCTGAAGATAGTTCATTTCTTTCAACACTGAAATCAGCTGATGAAAGAGGCAAACACAAGTAGCTTTTGCTCAGGATCAGCAAGAAAGTAGCTGTGTCTATGATGGACCCAAGAGTCTTGGAGGCCTAAACACCTTGGGCCTCTTGTTAACCTCTGTTCCCATCAGTTCCTTACAGGTATCCTTAAGGAACCATAGCATCAGGGAGGAAGGTTCAGAAGAAAGAAGGTAACTTGAAGGTAAGCCAGATGGCCAGAAGTATAAAACAGAAGAGGGAGAGGAAGGGATGCTGAGAAAGGAGCCCCTGCCCCATAAATTCAAATTGTCTAGTAACATCATAGTTGTTTCAGTTTGTGTACACACACATGATGCTTGCACCATGACAAAGTCACTTAGCAATGTATTCCTGAGGAAATGTTTCTGTCATTATTCAACTCATGTTTGATTTCCTACTGTGCAAAAATCAAATGCATTGGTCAAGGCTAGAGAAATCATGAACCTGAATACCATAAGAAAGTAGTCCAACCTGAGATTCATTGCGTGACAAAAGAGTACAGAGTATAAGTTCTTTCAAGTTGCATTTGAAATTATTTTTAAAAATGTCTTGACCCTTGAAATCAGCAAAGTTAAGGAAATGCTTCTGGGACCACAGTGGAAGTTACTGTCACTTAGCTGACCTGTGGGTTAAAGTTGACAGAGAGTTGCTTTGTGTTGGGGTCACGACGCAAAAGTGGTAGGGAGAGATTGTACTGTGACTTCTCAGACACTGTCTGACACCAGTCCTCATAAAGTCTTCTCTCATACCTGCAACAACAAGAGATAACAGCTACCTCATACACAGGCTCTGAATCCCCTGTTCCTGGTCCTGCTCTGTAGTAAAACAACCTGGAGAAACGACTAGTGTCTGATGCAGCCAGGATGAGCCAGCTCTTTCAGGAGGCCATTGATCTTTGAAGGTGGTTGTAGGCATAAAGTTATTGTGCACTGTGTAAAATTTACCCTTGTATATTATTGAAAAGCTAATTTTTCTATCCCACTATCTGGTTTCAATCTGGACATGGCATTGTAATGCTCATGTTAAGAATCTCCTGTCTCAAATTTGTGCAAACAATGCTCATCATTTATTCTATGCCTTGTCAATCACTGCTGAAAAAGTCAATAATTAGGCAATAGAAAAAAAAATATGGCATGGCTTCTGTCAGCCAGAGGAAGAGTGAGAGAAAAGCAGAAAGACTGGAGTCACCACAAGGAAGGGGTCCAGAGAGACATCATGGAAACACACCTGAAGCCCAGAGAGCCAGACCAATATAAAAATGCAAGTATCTCAGCAATTTGGGCTGAGAGGTAGCCAGATTAGATTACAGGATGAGGATCGAATAATGCCTAGTTATTGTGCTTTTAATTTGCAAATAAATCTTGGTCTTTCTGTGTTGTTATTGGGCAACTAGCCAGGATAAAGAAAAACAACCTCTGTATTAATTTACCACATAAATTTCTAATAACATACATCCTTTTGCAGGTGGTACAACTGCAATCAGAGAATAGAAGATTTTGATGATCTTTAGGGGTAAGAATGGAAGGTTCTGGTTAGCTCCAGGGAAATATAGAGAAGATATTGGGAACAACTGCTCTCACGTTAACCTTCGAGTAGCTTGTGGAATTTATTATTCAGTCATCACCCATTGATTGGGTATATGCCATGTGCTAAGCTTGGAGAATAAATTCATGAATTAATAACTCATGATAAATACAGCTAATGATGGGGACCACAGGAAGATCAGTATAATACAGTACAAAACAATCAATCTTAGAGCTATGCCATGAGTGTCCAGCATCTGATAGCAGGGATGAAGAGATCAAAGAAAGCCTCATGGGGGAGATGATGGAGCCCTTCTTGACTTCGTCTCATGGCTGAGCAGAGGTGGTGGGATGAATCCATCAGAAGCCATGGCGAGGTGTGGAAGTAAGAAACAGCCAGACAAAACTGGGAATAATGGGTGAATGTTACATTGTAGGCTGGATGGAAGCAAGAACTGGGGAACAATGAGAACCCCTGAGAGGTTTTCAAATGGTGGCTACAGTGACATCATTGGATTTGGCTAGTGTGTGCATAAGGGACACAAATAAGGAGGGCTGCCGGGAAGCTGCTACAGCAAGTCAATCTGAAGCAGGTGTAGGGTTTTATGGGAAGAATCCAGTGATGGCAACAAGAAAGGGAAAATACACTTAAGATATTGACAGGGTAAAGGGGTAGACACGTGGGTTTCTGACAGGTAGACGAGCTATAAGTTTATTTGTCTAACCCAATGGCAAGCATTATCAAAATTTGAGCCTTTATGCCTATATTCTATAGAGCCAGGAGAAAGAGAAACAGCAAAAGCAAAAGGCAGGGCCATATTATAAGAGGTGCCTATAGACCCTGAACCTCTAAATATTCACTGGGCTCCAGAGCAGGAAAAATTATGGGCCCATGTGCAAATTCCATTCTTATGCTTTCTCTCTAAAAGGATGGAGGACATATTTTAGAACCTAGTTTCACTCCTTGCAGTATAAACTTTTGCTTTCTGTCCACTGAGCAGCAACTGCAATTTCAGGCTTCTCAGATTACCACTCCATTCCACAAGGTTCACAGACCCAGGAAAGTGACACTGGGAACATACTAGTGTCCAGAATACAGCTACATTCTCCCAGAGACTTGTTCTTAAGGCCCAGGAATGCTGTAGTCACAAAAAACTGGGCTATACCATAAACTACACAGTAAGATTTCATAGCTGATATAGAATCTGCCCTATGAATAGGAAAAGGCATGGGTGTGGGAGTGGAGGTGTAAGGGGGTATGGGGGTGTGGGGGTGAGAGGGTTTGGGGGAGAAGTAATCTGAAGGATGACACAATCCCAGAGGCTGCTTACTCTTCTAGCAGGGAGAGTAAATCTTCATATTTTTGTATCATTCGCTTTCCTTCAGCAGATTGCAAGCACCTATCAATTCACAAGAAGGGGAGAAAAAGACATACAGTTAGCAAAGGCCAACATTACCTTCTTACGAATAAACTACAGGCTATAGAGAAGGTATTGATAATTGGGGGATCATGTGTTCCAGGCTTGCCTGAGACAAATACAGGTATCTTATCCATCTCAAGAAATATAACAACAATAATAAAAGACAAACAAACCGGAGATGGAACAGCTTTTGGGCTAGTTTTCAAAAGGCCTTGAAAGAGATTGTATTCTCCTCCTTGAACATCCTCCACAGGCCACTAGGGGGCACCCGTACTTTCTAAAATTCCCGGCATTTCCCCAGATGGCAGGTACAGTGTGATGTCTAATGCTGTGTTTCCACCAACTGCTGTCTTGGCTACGCTGGTCATATATACACCAGATAGATGAATTTTCACAAAACATGAATAAAAAGCAAGTTTAGGGAGTAAAGAAAAATTTTAGGTGATGCTGTTTTCTGTGTATAAAGAAAAATCCATATAGCATTACATGCATGTATATATGCTTATGACAATGTATCACATAATAATATATAGGTACTAGATAAATGATGATCAGCAGATAGATAGACAGACAGACAGACAGACAGACAGATAGATAGATAGATAGATAGATAGATAGATAGATAGATAGTAGACAGAGTCTCCCTTTCCCTAGATATGTACAGACAAAGGGTTTCTGAAATCCATCTAGGACAGTTGTTCAGAAACACTGCTATTCCTTGATATGTTTGCATGAGGCCCCACTTACCTCTTTCCTCCTAAAACATGTACACAAGCAATGCAACACACACACACACACACACACACACACACCTACACACAGAAATGCATCCACAAACACTGTTTTCTCACACATGCATGGCAGAGGCTTCAGCCAGAATGCTGAGGACCACAGAAGAGAACAGAGTCAACCCTGCAATACTCTCAGCTTTTCCCACCACTTTTGACACTGGCTGTTATAGTAAATAAATGTCCAGTTCCTGGGAAAAACTGGCGAAGTCTCTTTAATTTTCAAATATCTTCACACTAACTGCATGGAGTCTGCTTTTATTTGTCCTCCTAGCAAAACAAGGCAGCTTACTGCTAAATCTTTAACATCCGCTTCCTGCTTTCTCTGTAGGTCTCTTTACAGGATCCCTGGAGCCTTCCAAAGGACTCTCACTTCTGCAGAGAAAGCGTTGGGTTGCTTTGCTCTCCTTTGTGCTGAATGAGCAGCAGTATCTCAGTGCTCTGGACCAGGTGGGTGGATTGCACCTCTTATTCCCTAATTCCCTCACATGCTCCAGGATTTCTACAGGCATCACAATGACCTCACAAGTCTCAGACTTGGCTTTGGAGAGACTAAGGCAGAGGTGCAGATGGTTTATTTCACTGTCAGGCTATGCTGCCTAGTGGGTTTGATGGGTCCTCAGAAGCGATGCAATGATGCTTCCATTTCACTTTGTGCTACAAACCTACAGTGTTCTCTTTTTTATTATTTTTTAATTTTATGTGTATGAGTGCTTTGCATGTGTACACGCCTGTGCACCGGTGTCAACAGAGCCAGACAAGGGCATTGGACTGGGACTCATCTAGCATATAGTCATGTTCTTTATGGTGAAACTCCATGACTAAGAACTAGCTGAGGTGGGGACTCCAAGCCTGGGTGCTCCTTGCAGGATCGAGTGAAGCCTGATACTGCCAACCAGCAGTTCATCCCTACCCACTGCCCAGCCAGCCCCGTTCCCTCTGTCCTTTAGCTCCCAAGAGCATCCTCTTGGGAAGTCTCTGCTTTCCAAGAACCAGACCTATGACAGCTATGCAGTTCCTATGCCTGGAAGCAACCTTGACTCCCTCTTGCACATCTTCTGTATTTGGCTTTAAGGCAATGGCTTTCAACCTTCCTGATGCTGAGGCCCTTTAATTTAGTTCCTCATGTTGTGGTGACCCACATACCCCCAAACCATAAAAATATTTTTACTTTTCCTACTTCATAATTGTAATGTTGTTGTTATGAATCATAGTGTAAATATCTGATATGCAGGATTTCTGCTATGTAGAATATCTGGTATGCAATTCCTGTAAAAGGTTCATCTGATCCCCTCCAAAGGGGTCGAGACAGACAGGGGCATGTGTGTGAGGCTTGGGTGCTGAGTCCCACTCTTGGTCAAATCCTCTATGGCTGGAAAGCATTGAAAGGAACTAAAGGTTGGAAGTTGGAGGTGCAGAAGCCTCTTTCAGTTGTTTCTTGGTTGTCTCTGGGACAGGGGAGGCATCACCTCCCTTCTTTCTCTCTGATTTCTCCGCATGCATCATGGAAAGCTTCCATAGAGCAGAGCAAAGATCAGCTCCTCTGCAATCTCAACTGCTCATGTTGGGATTTCATGTCTCACTAGTGACCCAGGAGTGAGGTAGTGACTGAACCTTACGGTCACCTCTGTCTCACATCTTTCAAGACATTTAATTTTGCTTCCTGAGCCCGTGGTTTCTGTGGACATTTCTAACTCTAAGAAAAGCTGTAATGCCAATAGCCAGCTTCCAAATCATTTGCCTTTGTTGTACTTGCCAATGTCAAGTGCTTTGAACAGGATCAAGTCTTCCACAAAGAGGGATCAGAGGAAGACTGCCTGTCCCCAGGCAGGAAGCATCCTTAACCCAATGTTTCCTCTCATGCACTGCTAGCAGCTGAGAGTCTTCTAAGACACTCAGCTTCTAGGTCCAGCCATGAAGCAGGCTCATGATTCCCTAACCTGGTTACCTTCAGTCACAAAGACAGAGACAGAGTCCTAGTTCAGATTCAGACTTAACTGGTGAGGCCAAGAAGCTGCATTTCTAACATAGTCTTCACAGCACATCTGGGAAGAACTCATATTTCCCAGTTGCCTCGGGGCACAGAGAATTCTTTTCCCAAGAAGTAATGTTGAGGGCCTCCATTGAGTATGAAGCCCCTGATTAGTTTTCTTCTAGAAATCATCTATGGAGATCAGCTTAAGTTAACTCCGAAGGACCCATATCTCAGCCCACAGGTATGATTGGGGTGATAGACCTTACATAGGGGCTGAACATAGAACAATGGGCTGGTGTGTGTGTCTGTGTGTGTGTGTGTGTGCGTGTGTGTTTATGTGTCTTAGATGCCTCTCAAGAATCAGATACTCACCCATGTGGTATGTTTTTGAAGTTGCTGAAGGGACCCTTGATGCGCTGTCTCAGCTCCTGTGCCCAGCGGATGCCGCCAGCCATAGTGGGCATGTTCTTGTGCACTGAAGAAAATCCTGGAGACATGAACAACTATCCTGAAGAGAGGGGTGCAGCCTCCAGCTCCCTCTGCCCCAGGAGAGCCTTCTCCAGTTACCCCCACATTGCTGCATCTATTTCCAACCTGAAGTCGAATGCCCTGCTAAAGAGACCTTGGGAGAACACAACAGCTCAGAGAGCATGGGTCCTTTGCCAAGTCATCCTGATTGAATTGGTCTAGCAGCTGTTTATAATTCTTTTTAGGACACCTCAAGAGAGTTGAACGTGAACACTGAGGGTCGAGGCAGCAGTCTTAAACAGATAATTTTGTATCTCTGGGACTCACTTTTCTCATTTTAAAAACTGGGGTGGCATCTCCCTTGCTTAATAACAGCCAAAGGTTTCTTTGAGAATTCTGTCAGGTTATAAATGGACAAGCCATGTGGATGATGAATGTCAGCAGCCTGTGTATTATGATCGTAGTCCATACATTGAATTTACTTCTGTATAAACAGTTATCAGAATTTAGCAAAGGTGAGATTTCACCTACAATCAAAACCATTCAGCTTTTCTGGTAAAATTAAAATTTTCCACTCTCAGCTGGCATTTCTAACTCTCAGTCAGAGCTGAGAGGGGACAGTCCCTTTACCTCACCAGGAGCTCCATTGCAGAGGTGTGACAGCTCCAGGTTTTATTAGCTGCGTAGTCTGTCTTACACATTTGAAAGCGAAACATGAACTGACAGTGAGAGGTGACTGGTTTCAGTATGAGAGCCAGCCTTCACTGAAGATGAAAAGAATGGCCACCAAAGGACTGTGGCCAACAGCTCCAAAGTAGGTAGACAGAGGAGATGGTGCTGAACCACACATCTGTAAAGTGACTGCCCATTATCAGGTTCCTACCAGTTTCTCCCTTTAGAGGCATAGTGGGTATGGCAGTGCAAGGGACAGAAAACTTCCTTTTCAGGCTCATAAAATGTACACTGAGTTATGATGACAATTAACCAGTATGGCAACAGAGATTCATCAACTCACCAATTATACCAAAGCCACAGCTGACCACTAGTGGTCAAGATTTTACTGGTCCAGGTCACCCTGGCTATCTCAGCCTCCCATGCCAAGAAATATACAGATCAGTAAACTCTGCAATCACCCAAGATGATCTGGAATTTCCACCAAATGGACTATGCTGGTGATTCTTGGAGTGCATCGTAGACCCATGGGTGGATAGTTAAATACAAGATAAGTGCCTTCTCATCCCAGTAACAGAATACACCCCTCCCATCCCCGTGGCAACCACCCTACCATGCTCAGCCTCCTCCTGGATGTGCTGACTGTAGATGACCCTTACAGCATCCAGTTCTGTGTTGAACATTTGGATGAGGACCAGGTATTTGTGTGACACATCCTGTGCTATCAGGGGTCTTTCGATGAGGGTTCCTGTGATGTCTAGTAGCTGTAGAGAGGGAAGATGATGAGGGTATGCACTTTACCTTCCAAAGGCTGCAAAAGTTCTACTTCCTGTTTGATGTTTTCTTCTTCCTAGGTCTAAGTATACACATACACATATGTTATGGTGGAACTGCAGCTGGGCCACTAGCATGTGGATATCTAGAACCTTCCCCCTCCTCTTTCTTAGCTTCTTAGTTGTTAGGGGAAAGGGTGGTTTTGTGAGAGAAATTCTCACTGTGTGACTCAGGCTTGGCCTGGAACTCATGATCCTCCTGCCTCTGCATCCTCAGTTCTGGGATTGTTACTCCTCTGTTCCACTACGCCTAGCCTTTTTCTTGTCCTGCTGGGTATCTACCACGTGTTCTTCTGTTGCAAGAATCTAAATGAAAGGAAAACCAAAGATACCAGCAAAGCACATTGAACTACACACAGAAAATTTGACACAGGAGAGCAGTGGTAATGGAAAGAGACAGAAAGAAGTTTGAGGAATCAGCTGCCATGTCAATCACAGGCATGGCAATTTGAGGTATTTTTCTGTACATTAAATCCAGACCTAGGTGTTTCCTAAATCAGCAGAAAACAGAGATGATTTAAGGATACTTGGATTGTGATTTTTCAACTGTGATGCTGCCTGAGGCTAAGTCACATAGGGATTCAACTGTATTGGTAAAGATACTACTTTTCCTAAACCGGAATCCAGTTAAATTGTGGTTGGCAACCTTCCTAATGCTGTGACCCTTTAATACAGGTTCTCATGTCATGGTGACTCCCAACCATAAAATCATTTGCATTGTGACTTCATAGTTGTAATTTTGCTACTGTCATTTGTTGTAATGTAAGTACTTTTGGAGATAGAGGTTTGCCAATGGGGTTGGGAACCACTGAATTATATGCTTTCATCTCTACTTCATACTTCAAGTCAGGTTCGCACAGACAGAAGCTCACAGGCAAACTTGGTCCATGGCCTTGCCTCATGGGACACTTTTCAAATGAGCTTTCTGAAAGGAAAGAAGGAAGGAAGGAAGGAAGGAAGGAAGGAAGGAAGAAAGGAAGGAAGGAAGCAAGAAAGGAAGAAGGAAACAAAAGAACAAAGAAACAGAAAGAAATAAAGAAAGAAACAAAGAATCAAGGAGAGACAGAGTGGGTAACTATGAAAATATATGCTCACAGTTTAAAATATTTATTCTCTGAGTCTTTGCAGAAAAAAGGAGCAGCTGTGTATTGCTTTAAGTCAATGAAAATCAGAATAGAGACACAATGTTAAGTTCGTGCCCACAAATTCTAACACTGGAGCTGAATAGACCCTTGTGTCCTAGACCCCGAACACGTGCTGTTACCAGCTCATTTCCCACCAAGCCATTCCCTCACTGATTTTTATCACTAACCTGCAAAGCCTGCTGAAGGAGAGAGGGCAAGTGTCAGGATCTAGTTTAGCTTGGTTCAGAATCTCAGGTTGTTCTATAAAGTCCTGGGTTTCTGGGCCATGCCAGGGATAATGGCTGAGCACAGAAAAGATGCAATGGGGGGAGAACACATCCTACATCAGCTGTCTCCCAGGACAGATAGCTTGAAGTGTTTCCTCAATGATTCCAGGTGCACTCTGAGCCTATATAAAGGTGCTGGACCTTTTCTAAGGAAGTCTGTAGGGACAGTTTTTTCTCTATAACCAGATACAGAATGGAAAGCAATAGATTGTGTGTGCGTGTGTTCCCCCCTCTCTCTCTCTCTGTGTGTGTGTGTGTGTGTGTCTACAGGCCAGAGGACCAACTCAAGTATCATTCCCCCAAGTACTACCTACCATTATTATTATAAACAAGATTTCTGACTGGCTTAGAACTCGGCAGGTAGGCTAAGGTTGGTTAGATACAGATATTCACTTGTCTCTGTATTTTAAGCACTGTGGGGAAAAAAAGTCTGATTTTTAAAATTTGATGTCTGAGAACTGAACTCAGGTTCTTGTGCTTGCAAAATAAACACTTTACTCACTGAGCTATCTTCAGCCTGAGAAAGCAGCTCCGTTTGAATGACGGCATAAGAGAGCAACTGGGTTCTGTGCATTCTCTGCTGTGTTATGGACTCAAGCCTCCTGTTAAGAATATGTAGACAAGGTGGCTGAGAAGCCACTGTGGCCATCTTAGAGCACTGATTTGGGGACTTTGACTTGCATGCCCTCTGGCTATGGCTTCCTAGCTACATACAATGTTAGATAACTGTGGAATAGTAACAGAAGTTATGTGATCTCTCTGGCCAGCTCCCCAAATCCTAAAAACTACTTACTTGAATTAATTTATATCCACTGGAACATTTGCACTGGGTGAAGAAAGAGGGAAGGTTTTAATTTTTCTATTTGTGAGATATGGCCAAGAGAGAGAAACAGATCGGGCAGGAGGAACTGGCTGTCTATGATTTCCCTAGCAGTTTCCAAGAGCTGTTAAGAAGAGTTAGGGTTAGATAAGGGATGTGCTTTTATGAAAACACTTTGAGAGTCTGGCTGCAAGCAGATGTTTTGGGACCAGGGCCAAAGCTATAAAGGGTTCATTGTTCTTTTGTCTAGAACCCTTACTTTATGTATTTTCAAGAACTCAACATTCTAAAACCTGTAGATAAGAGGTATGTTCCTTGGATAAATGTAGATGGTGGTTTCATGATGGGAGCATTCAAAGAGCATGAGAAAGGCCCCAAACACCTTCTAGTGGAAGAAATTCTGAAAGCACCTTTAGACACAAAGAAGTAGCACCAACCGTGTCCTAGCAGAGTCGAGGGGATGAGCACAATGAGTCACGTGAACAGCCGCGGAATGGCAGGTGCAGAGAAAGTCCAAGGATTGAAAAGATTAGTCTCTACACATGAGTAGAGTTATAGCTTCACATCGTAACTGGTGCTGAGTCTCAATTAGTCATGCCAGTTAATGGTATATAGGATCATTCTATGGACACTCATAAACCATTCATGATGTTTGAAGAAGGATTATTAGAGTCTTGGCAGAGGAGTCATTAAATAACAAATGTTTACTAAATATCATACACATACATACACACACACATACACACACACACACACACACACACACTCGACAATAAATGGAGTATGGCACACTTGAGTTATTTAATAATCTAGAATAGTATAAATTTGCCTACCCCAGGTTTATGCCTCTTTGACAATTGTCCTATTTAGTCTCTGTTTGGACATTTTTAATGACTAAAAACTTAACTTCTCAAGGAAGTTCATTTTGAACAACATTGATGAAAGCCTCTCTTTTCTTCTGAACGAAAATGCTCCTTCTCCCTGTGACTGTATCCTAAATCAAGTTCTTAAGGCATCAGGCCTCTGCACAGTTCATTGGAGACCTCTCTCACCCTGCCAAACCCTATAGCTTATATCAGCATCCCAATTGTGTAGCCACTTATGCTCACACAATCCTAAACCATCTTTCTCTTCTTCTTACTGTCTGATATGGGCAAACAGGACCAGGGCAAGAGTTGTTCCAGCTACCGGTGCCTGGATCCTGTGAGCCCCTTCTTCCTAAATGCTGTGCTCAAGGCAACCTTGCCTTAGTAGTTAAGCAGCCTTAATAGTTCTGAGCCATAGTTCCAAAACAGCCACCAAACTGGACCTTTTTACTCTTAATGGTGATTCTCCTGATAGACACACAGAATCAAAAAAAAAAGAGTACTGACATTTTTTAAGGCATTTTTAAACTTTTAAGAAAGCATGAATGATCTGCCTGGGAAGCCCAATTTATATATATATATATATATATGCTCATTGCCCCCCTCCCCTTAGGAGGGAATTAGGAGGGAAGGAATTAGAAGGGCACACTTACTATCTTCTGACGAGAACTGAGGAGAACACACAGGTGAGATTTCTGCTCCTCTTGCACCCACCTTAAAGGCATGCTCCACATCGGGTACGTCATCAAATGCTTGAATTAAGATAGTCCCCAGTCTCCGGTCAAGATCTTCCACTCTCTTCTTAAACTCACAGACATCATTTTCAAATTCCTGAGGAGACATCACATGTACATAAGAAAACCATTCTTTTCTGCAACCCAATCTCAGCAGTACCTTGTGCCTGCTAACCTTTGTGCTGAAATCAGTCATACCAAAGATTTATTTAATTCTCTAAACTTCACTGCATGTCCTAGTTTGCTCCTTTGTTGCTGTGATAAAACACTGAACAAAACCAACTTGGGGAGAAAAATGTTTATTTGACTTACACATCCACATCACAGTCCATCATTAAAGGAAATTGGAGCAGGAATTTCAAGCAGAAACCTGGAGGCAGGGACCGAGGTAGAAGCCATGAAGGAAAGCTGTGCATTGGCTAGGTTGTTTGTTTGTTTGTTTGCTTGCTTGCTTAGCTGAATAATACAGACTAGACCCACTTGCTTAGGGCTGGTAGTGTCCAGAGTGGGCTAGGTCCTCCTCCACCAAACAATCAATAAAATGCCCCAAAAGACCTGTCCAGAGGCCAATGTAATAGAGGCAAATCTCCAACTGAGTTTTCTTCTTCCTAGGAATGTCTCGGTGTGTGTCAAGTTGACAGAACCTAACAATGATGCCCTAGGAGTGTGATGCTTTAGCCAAAATCGCATAGTTGAATGAAACCTAAAATTGGCACCCACTTGCCTTCCTTATTGCAGCCCTCTCTCTCCGTTTCTGAGACCCTTTCTAGTCTGCCCACAGTGTCAGCTCATATTACCCTAAAGATTATTGAAGCAGCAACAGCCCCAGGGTTACCATCTTCTCGTCTTCCTCCCCCAGTTCAAACTGCAGCTCTTTTTCAGAGTCTCCAAATTAATGTAGTCTTTAGAAGGAAAGTAAACTAATTAAAATAATACACATTATTCCTTCCAAGTACACCTTAATTGGCTAAGGCGGCAATTAGCCATTGTTCTTAAGTTTCTTAATTTAGCAAATAAAAACACAGGGTACATAGTTAAATCTGAGTTGCAGACAAACAATTATTTTTTTTTTAAAAAAATATAAGTGTCTTTTAATTATTGTTCTTTATCTGGCAGCCCTAAGCATGCCTCACTTCTTAGGATATTGCAATTTTCAAGAAAATTTTGATGGCTCAATTCTCTAATTTGTACAATTACTACTCATTATTATTGTTTTACAGGAGTAATATGTGTCCTTATTTTATATTTTAAAGATTTATTTCTTTTTCTTTATGTGTGAAAGTCTGTCTATGTGGTATGCATGTGAGTGCAGGTACCTGCAAAGGCCAGAAGAAGGTGTCAGATTTTGGAACTAAAGTTACAAGTGGTTGTGAACTGCCAAGTGTGGGCACTGGGGACTGAACTCAGGTTTTGTGCAATAGCCATCACTTCAGCCCCCATTAAGAAAACAAAGAAAAGTAGGACAATATAGCATATTTATACTTTTTAGCTCTATTGACATTGTGGTATTATGGTAGGCTTTCATACTTGTACTCCCTATGTATATACATACATATATATGGAATATATATATATATATATATATATATATATATCACAAAATACATATATATGTACATATAATATATGAACATATGAATATATAACAAATAGAATGTATGAAATTTTATACAGTTGTAAATCCATCATATGTAATATATGTATATTATTTATATATATGCATATACATTCTCTTTTGTAATTTATCTTCTTTTTCTTTTATACTTCCAACTAATGGAACTTTGATTAAGTCCTTTCCCCATGGATCTGGCTGATAAGGATCCCTAGGAGCTGAATGTGCTCATAACAGATTCCTGCCCTAATTTCTGCTTTTCCTCCTAGATTATAACTTCTTCTTCTGTAATCCTGCCCTTCTTTGGGGAGAATCCTATTTCCTTTCCCCATCATATCAGATTCCTTCTTTTCTTCTGGTGCTTGACTTTGGGAGACCATGAGTGAAACCTGGATTCTGGGCCCCAACTTTAGATAGTACTTCCCTGCCTTGGCTTATCTCGAGTGATCATCCTCTATTCAACCCTTAACCATAAATAAACTTCTACCAATATGCCTGGCGTTTGCTTGGCGGTCTATGATTGAAGCTTTGAATTTATTTGTATCTTTGCAACTGGTCTAATTTGCTTAGCTTAAATCTTTGAAGCCTTAAAGTAGCCACTACTTCCTCTGTCTTCCTTTGCCAATAACCCTAGATAGCATTAGTTTGAAGTAGTCAATGGCTTGGTCCTTTCTGATTTATCTACCCGCACATAGGATAATTAGGATTTCTCTATTGACACAGGAATGATGATTTCTCCTGATAGCAATAATAAATAACAAACCCACTAGAACCACAGAGCCATATAGACTTCTGAAGGAAAAAATAAAGCTCATAAATGCTTGGGCACTCCACCTAGAGGTAGCTGAAGAAAGATCAAGGTTTGTGATTTAGGCCCTCCAAGTCCTACCGTGCCCTTGGGGTCCAAACAGTCATAGGAGCAGTCCAAGAAGACCTTGTACATCTCTTGAAATTCCTCATGCATTTGTTGGACTTTCTGACTCAGGGAGTTTCCTCTGAGGCCACTGAACTCAAGCTTTTCCAGCTTGTTGAAGTCCAAGGCTGTCTTCAGAAGATCCTATTAGGACAGTTCACAAAACCACTGAAGGAATGAATCATCACCACCCTTCCCCTCCCCTCCAGATGGAGGAGACAGAAATTACAGGTCTGGTAGCTGTTTAAAAAATGGCAAAATCTGGCTAGGTTTTTAGCCTTATTAATAGAATGGGTTGGTTAAACTCCGTAACAAACTCAAGGAACAATACAGATAAAGTGGATTCACACAAGCCAGAATAAAGGAATAAATCATGAAATGTATGCTTCAGCATCTCTGAGTCCTACTACAAATTACAAAAGATCATCATAACTTGTATGTTTTGTGTAGATTTTTACTCAAAGTGTCAATGTCAAGCCAGAGATGGTGACACATGCCTGTACTTCAGGCACTGAGGAGATGGAGGCAGGAGGATCAAGGCCAGGTTGTTTGTAATAGTGAATTCAAGGCCTCATGTTTGAGAGGATAGAGGTAAAAAGTAACTCTGAAACAGCTCAGATGACCAGTTCAGAAGATGCCTCTGCCCGTCTTACAACTCCCTCTACCATATAAGACCCCCCCATCCCAACACACACATGATTTCTTGGCACACCAAACCACATTGCCATCTCAGTGACAGAAGGCAGATACTTACCATCTCTTCCCTTGGTTTCTCCATCTGGTGCAGAGTAATAGTAACACCCCCTGACACTGTGGTGGGAACTAGCTTGAGTTGGTGTAGGCATAGGACTGAAGTGGCTTCCAGGACA
This sequence comes from Grammomys surdaster, assembly GCF_004785775.1. NCBI lineage: Eukaryota > Metazoa > Chordata > Mammalia > Rodentia > Muridae > Grammomys > Grammomys surdaster. The sequence continues at coordinate 146,103 of NW_021605438.1, read as the reverse complement.
GCATATGTATTGCTGTCATCATTAACACATCACATCCCAGCTGTACTCAGAATTAAATGGCAGATGGATGACATAGCCCCAAAGCCTTGGGGCAGATTACTTTCCAAGCCTATGTCAAGTCTTAGAGTAGGGCTGTCTTCTGAGCATGCTGAATAGGGAAGATTGAATTCATCCCTTGCAAAGACCTGCCTAAAGTCACAAGACCTTCAAACCAAGATCCAAGATGTTTTTGCTGTTAAGAGCTCTCAGTCTATGTACTTGTTACACACACGCACACACACACACACACACACACACACACACACACACACACAGAGAGAGAGAG
>NW_021605438.1:107104-145678 GCF_004785775.1 Grammomys surdaster | reverse complement strand
AGAGAGAGAGAGAGAGAGAGAGAGAGAGAGAGAGAGAGAGAGAGAGTTTATAACTGTCATTCTGTAAACAATTTGTGAGGAGCTCTGAGAAGATGAAGAAGTTGGAATGGCAAAGGCACCATACCTGAGCTTTGTGACTTCAGGCCTGCTTCTACTCCAGAACATCCCATGGCCAGTGGTCACTGAGGCTACTGACACTGGGTCCAAAAGGAGTGACAGAGGCACTGAGGAGGAGGAGCCACCAAACTTCCTCATACTGCCAGGAGGTCACTTACACAATCTCTCACAACCAATTAGGAGTTGACTCATTCAGCCACGCTGAGGCACGATCAGCAGGAAAGGCAGGGAGGGCAGAGACAGCGGCAAGGAAGAGACAGGAGCATCAGGATCAGAGCTCCTGCCTCCTTACACATGTGTACATGCGTGTGTGTGTGTGTGAACGTGTGAGTGTGTGTGTATGTTAAGGAATCACTACTCTAAAATATTAGGATGTATGTTAGAGATAGCACACCTCTCTAGCATAGTGAAGCCTTCAGTTCCATCTTTGGTACTAGAAAATGGAGAAAGGCTGAGAAGAAGGAAGAAAGAGAAGGAGGAAAGGAGAATCCTAGAAGGAAACACTTCAAGACATTAGTATAGGATATAGCTTTTTGGATAAAACATCCAACACAGTGGACACAGAACTGAGAGCAGGTCAGTAACAATGAAGAAATTGTAGGGCTTCTGCACAGCAAAGAAAGTTATCTACAGAATGAGGAAACAGAGCGAAGAGACAGCTGTGGAACCACAAAGTTTTACAAGTGATTCCCCTGATGGAAAATGAATACCCAGAATATATAAGGAACTTGGTAAACAAAAGCCAAATAATCCAGTTCTAAATTGGATAAAGGATACAAATTAGACACTCCATGCAAAAAGAAATTGTATGAAAAACAAAGCAAGGGTTAAACCGACAGGTGATATTTCAGTGTTGGCTGTAGAGGCTACATATGATGCAGTAGAATTAAAAAAAATGATTATCTTTTGTGTGCTAAAAGAATCTACCTGTCAGCCCAGAACACAGGAAGATAGTAATACTATGTGCAGTTTTTGATAAGTGAATGTTCATGCAGTGATTTTTTTCATAATCACTAAAGGAGCAGAGGCAGCATATACAGCCCAAGTCCACAAAGCCAGCCTAATGTTTTTACCTGAAGGGGAGGAGAGTTTGGATCATGGAAGAACACAGAACGGCATCTGCATGTTGACAATGTTTTATTCTTGCTCTGTGGTGATTATGGGGATGGGGTAGCTTGTGTGATCAATCCTCATTAAAAGTTTATATTTATGTTTTATTTTATAAAAACAAAATCATGGGACTTTCAAATTCATGAAAAATGTTTAACTTTACCAGCTGTTAAGGAAACTTAACTTAAAGTCACAATGAGATAGCTAACTACAGTTAGGATGACTGGAATCCAAAAGACACAAGCTAACAAATGTAAAAAGTTTAATTAGCCAATAAGAGAGAACAGTATGGAGGGTCAACCAATCAACCGAAGATAGATCTTCCACATAACCCCCGATTCCCTTCCACATGAGTATCTGAAGGGAATAATTTCAGCATATTAAAGAGACACCAGCATGTCCATATTTGTTGCTACACTATTCATAATAGGTGAAATATGGAATGACCTTCATATCCATCAGCTGGTGAATAAATGAAATTCATTATAAATCATGACACTCTATTATATGTACCAAAGTCTATAGAACTGTAAGACATGTATGAAGTGAAATAAGTCAGATGCAGGAGGACAAATAAGTCATGTTCTATCACACATGGAATGTGGATGCTTAAAACGATGCAACCCAACAGTGCAGTGGTGACTCCTAGAGGCAGAGAAGGTCACAGCAAGGGTGGAGATGGAAGTTCGATAATGGGGACACAGAGACTATCAGGTAGGAGTAAGGTCTCGAACTCCCACATAATGGTGAAGACTGGCAGCTCATCATAACACATCTGATAAAGAATAGAATGGAGGAACTCAAAGGCTCCACAGAGCAATGGGAATATGGACATGCTGATCACTCTGACTGGATAACATGTGTTGCACAATGTATTGAAATATCACACTGTACTCTATAACATTTCCTGTGCTTACATGTTTCCAGCCATGTTAACTACTCTGGTTTGACCATCATGCTATATGCACACAACACATTATCACAACTACGTCTCATAAACTTGTACAATTCAAGTAATTATAAGATACTGGCTAGGAATCCTAACACATGTGTAACCCTACTAGTAGAGAGGCTAAGATAAGAGAACCATGATTTCTAGGCTAGCCTGGGCTACTCAGAGAGACTTTGACTCAAAGAAACTACACTGTTCAAATTTATGTGCTTAGAAGAAAACAAATGGATCCTATTGAAATGAAAATGACTCTGATTGTAATTCATATATCTTACTAGCTGCTTTGTTTTACAGGAGGAAAATATTTGTGCCTTGGAATATTTCCTCAGTTGTCATTCTTTACAATTGTGTGGATGTCAATTTCAATTTGTTGGAAAATCCTCTCTAGCCATTTTAAAAAGACAAATGCATCTTGTTACATTTGGTTATAGCAGAAAATGAGATGATAATTTCATTTTACCTTTTTATGCCTAAGAAGCCTTGAAGCATGTTCCTAGGTTGTGGGTGGGAGGTATTCTATTGATAATCTAAGCAGGAGATCACAGGGATCAGAGTGGTAGTTAATTACTGTATTTTCAGAGAAAGTCTAGTTAGTGACTTTCTCCAAAGTTCTTTCTTTGTCTTAAAACACCCCCCCCCCACACACACACACTATTGCTGATGCCAAGAAGTGCTTGCTGACAGGATCCTGGTATGGCTGTTCCCTGAGAGGTTCTATCAGCACCTAATCAATACAGATGAAGATACTCACAGTCAGCCATTGGATTGAGCCTGGTGATTCCAATGGAAGAGCTAGGGGAAGGGCTGAAGAAGCTGAAGGGAATTGCAACCCCATACGAAGAACAATATCAACTAATTGGACCACCCAGAGCTTCCAGGGTTGAAACCACCAACCAAAGAGTATATATGGAGAGAGCCATATATATATATATATATATATATATATATATATATATGAGTATATATGGGAGTATATATGGCTCCAGATACATATGTAGCAGAGGATGGCCTTATCTGACATCAGTGGGAGAGGAGGCCCTTGGATCTGTGGAGGCTCAGTGCCCCAGAGTAGGGGGATGCTAGATCAGTGAGGCAGGAAGTGGGTGAGTGGGTGAAGGAGCACCCTCATAGAGGCAAAGGGGAAGGAGTACAAGGGGGATGTGATAGGGGGGTTTGTGGAGAGGTAACTGGGAAGGTAGATATCATTTGAAATGTAAATGAATAAAATGATTTTTTAAAAAATGGGCCACACTTTCACTGCAGGAACTAGAGATATTATAACAGGCTATCCTGCCAGTTTCAGCTGCCCTCACTGTCACATAGAGCGGTCCCCAGACATAAAAGAGAACACTGGTTCCCTAAAGCCAGATGTAACCTCTCACTGGGGTATCTCATTATTAGGAAATGATAGATATTTATAATGTTTTAAATAACTTAAATGTATAGTGAATGAAGCATTTATGTGGGGCTCATGGGAAGGTTTGGGGGGGTTTTCCTTCAACTCCTATCAAAAAAGTTTCCCCCTTTTCATCCCTCAGCACCACCCTTCTCATTTATGAGCTTTTTTCCTGAGATCTTACTGTACTCAGGCATGATAATATTTAACATTATATTGTATTATTTTCTACCCATCTTTCCCAGGAGTTTACAAATATTCCAAAGGTCTTCCAGATTCCACTGTGCCTGAGAGAATGCTCAGCGCTGAATCAATATTTGGTGAATGAAGTCATGTTCTTTCTGCTTTGACTTAGCTACTGCACATCTAGCAGAAAGTGACAAAGAGACAGAAAACCTAGCAAGCAGGACTGCTGAGCAGTGAGTGAGAATGAGAAAAGGTAGAGAGAGAAAGCAAAGGCAGGACAGCTCGGTGTTGAAAGGATCTTTGACAAGTGCAAAGTAGATACTTTTGTGGTCCTACTTTGAGGAAAGAGGCAAAGGACTGAATGAGCACAGGAACAGACCATGTAGGCTGAAGCTAGCTAACTGTTGATGTGTAATCATCTTAACCTATAAAACGTGAGCAGTTCCTGGGACGCCAACAAATAAAGCGTGTAGTTTGCAGACAGTCCAAACGGACTGGGCTGCTTAGGCAGGCAGTGAGCTCTTTATTCCTGGAAAGATTCTGGTGCAATCCACAGTGGATAGTGCTGTAAAGACGCTCTCTGTAGCTGTAGACACAGACTTTGTACACTAACCACAATGCGTCATGGTTTCTTAATTTATACATAGGCTCTTTGCACAGCCCATTTAAAAGTCCTCAGTGACAGACAAAAGGCGAACTTAAGCCAATAGGGTTAAATAATTTTTAAATGTCAGTGGTTATTAATCCTAGTAGTAAAACCATGAAACGCATTGTGCTGCGTACAGGATGTGCATAGGAGCTTTGGAGCTAGGAGGCACATCAGAGAAGAGCTGTGACACTCATGTTCATACAACCCTGCTCCTGCTCTTTGCTGGCTTTGTAGCTCGGAGCAAGACACTGAGATTCTATGGTTCATTTGCCTAATCTGTAGATGGGAACAGTGATATTTAACATACAGTGGGATCAGGGACAGTGATATTTAACATATCATGTGGTTCTACAGAAGGGGCCAATGTAGGATGCTAGTAAAGTGTCAGCATTTTAGTTAATTGTCACTATCCCAATGTCATCCTGATGTCATTAGATACTGGATAAGTAAAAGCTTCTTTAGGAGATGCTGTTACTCCTCTGTAGGCAGGTATCCCAGAAGACTTACTAGGCTGACTGGGACCTATTGTTATGAAAAATGATACAACATTTAATCGTGGTGGCAGGTGGAGAGATGGGGTTCAATTTGTGCTCTGGCCCATGAGATGGAGAATCAAAACCAGAGGTAATGGCAAGCGTCAGCAACGGCTACTCTATTCCCGAAGGAGAGGTCACGCTGCCAGTCTTAAAAGAAATGTCTTCGGAATTCATTAAGGGAGAGCACAAAGCAGATACTCATAGATGAAAATCTCTAAAGGTCATTTGAAAAAAAGACGGTTTTCTTTCCCTTTCGACTGCCACCGACTTATGCAGCTAATGGTCTCGCACGTGACCGTGTGTTCAAGCTGGGCTGAAAAGGAAGCGAGCCCAATTAGGCCAGGAATGAAAACAGGCTGGGCTGAGTGCTGGAGATGGCAGAGGGACCACAAGGAAATGTGGTGTGTATCAGGTCAGTGTATTACCTCTCTCCCTGCTAATCACTCTGCATAAAGCCCCAGCAGGAAATCATTGTCTCCAAGTGAATCACAGCAATTTTATAATGAAAGAAATGAGGGCTCTCTCTAAGCAGCTCCCCACATCATTTGCAGGGAAGAGGCTGCAGGCAGACACATAAACAAGGATATTCAGATTCTACAATATTGTGGCAAAAAAAGGGAACTGCAAGCATGCATGTGTGCTCGTGCTGGAGAACAGTGTGCCCTGGAGTGGATGAGTCAAGGAACCCAGAGGCATGAAGAAATGGCTTTTCTTCAGTTCCTTGACCGTTCAAATGATTTTGTGTACTTGGGATATACCCTTAGGTCAATAGTTCTTAACATGTGGTTGCAACCCCTTTGGGGGTCAGGTGAGCCTTTCATAGGGGTTGCCTAAGACGATCAGAAAACAGTCAATTACATTATGATTCGCAACAGTAGAAAAATTGCAGTTATGAAGTAGTAATGAAAATAATGTTATGGTTTGGGGTCATCACAGCATGAGGAACTGTATTAAAGGGTTACGGTGTTAAGAAGGCTGACCACTGCCTTGTGTGAAGCCATAAAGAAAAAAAAAAGGCCTTCCTTACAAAGGGGACAAGAAATTTATGTGAGATACTTAGTTAAAAAGATCTAGAAACTAAATGGTTAAAAGCAGGGTACACAAAATAGAAAACAGCATGTAGGGCATATATAACACCACAAAGCCAGTTTTGGCCAAATGCAAAGGCAAGGAGAGGAGACAGTATGGAGAGAGAGAGGAAAGGAAAGAGAAAGGGAGTGAGGGAAGGAGACATTTATGGCACCCTGGAGCATATAGTAGTTTAGTGAGAAGATTACACACTCCCACGAACAAATCCCAGCTCAGCATTCTGCACTGAATGACTGTGCATAAATTAATTGATGTATCAGGTTGACTTGTTAATTAAAAATGGATATTGATGATTAGCTTTTCTGGGGATAGCAATGACCCATGCTCTAACATAAGGAAAGTTCCTGTGTGCCTCATTTCTGTTTGTGGTCTTCAGTTTCCATGGCAAGGATTAGGTCATGTGGAATAGAGCATGAGGAAGCAGGTTGGTCTCCTGTTGCCCTGGGAAGCTGCTGCTCTGTAGACTGCACACCATTCACCAGTGCACACCCACAGGATTCCGCACCGCCTCCCATCTTCTTTCAGCAAGCACCCACAAGGGAAGCATGAACCTGTGCAACAAAATTCTCTTGTGCAAAATAAGCAAACGGGTAAAGAGCATCACAGATGAAAGGACAGAAAGCTTGGAGCAGTGTGGAGATTAGAAGCCAGCCCCTTGCAACCTGGCTGTCACCACGAGCAGAGGAGAGCTAAGGGCACTGATGTCATTCTATTCATCTAGCTTCTATTTATTAATTGCAGGTGCCAAGACCATGGTGGTCATATATTGCACTAGCATAGAAGATGAAGAAGGTTAAGTCCATGTTAATTCTTGCTGGAGAGAAGCAGATTAATCCCATTTGAAACAGGCATTGATCACTGTGATACTCAGAATGCTAACTAAAGGGCTACATGAACTATGCCAGAAGATAATCAATAGTTTCCCCGTCCTGCTGCACTGAGCTGGGGAGAGAAGAGATGGGGGAGGAAGAAGACAGAAAAGGGCAAGGGGGATGAATCAGAGCCAACATTGGGAAGATAAAAAATAAGAAACAGAGTCACTATGCCCAGGAACAAAGGAATAAGTAGCCCAGTGTACAAGACAGACAACTTAGGAAAAACAGAAGCAAAGAGACAGAGAACAGGGGGACATCAAGCTCTCTCCAGTAAAACCAGGGCAACTGCTTTGTACACATCTGAGCCTTTGATTCAGAAAAAAGAAGCCTGAGAAGGGAATACTATGAGATAATGATTCTCAGGAGCCTGTGGTCAGCTATGCTAATATTTACTGATATCCCATGTACAGTATACTAAATGTATACCCTTATACTAAAAAGGTCATACTGTTAGCATGTGTGTACAGGGCTGAAGCCCCCTCCCAAACAGTCACTGAAAGCTTGTTTTGAGGCTGGAGATCCTGCAAACGTGCCTGCTACAATGCTACAGAGTTAATTATTCCTCCCTGCTCAGCCCAGAGGCCAGGGTTTCTATCACCTTGGCTACACAGCAGCAAGAAGTTGATGAGGAGATCAGAGACTAGTGAATGAAGGGGAAAGGGACAGGGGCTGAGCAGCAAGAGCTGTGCTGGAAACAGCTGAGAGAAAATGAGGCATTTAGAATGATGCTACATGTCAATTATTAATAACTCCCCTGATTCTGAGGAAGGGTTTTAGGTATGCCTTTCATACAGTCTAGCTTCTGGCTTTCTCTCATATATTTTCTGCCTTTATGCCTTTCCCTAGTGAATTCTTTTTCTAGTTCAAAATTGGTTTCCTCTTGTGTTTTCTGCTATTTTTCAAAGTTCTCCTGGGTTAGGGTGCCCCCTCTCTCTTTTGCTCCTAGTAACTCACATGTATTTTTACTATGACATTCAATTCACCCTAGCAAACTTTACTGATTCTATGTCTTTCTATCCTGAATGTTCTGTGCTAATTCATCTCTCTTCTCCCATACCATGACTATCTGTCCAGACAGTTCTTTAGGCAAAACTATATCCTATTGGTCTTTGGGTGCCAGCACTTAGCTTGGTGCCTAGAATTTTTTAATATGCTTTTGAAAAAATTTGACATGAACAGATTTAGTCTGTCATTATTTTACCTTTGTCATTTAATGCTTTTGTTAGAATCATTACAGAATTTCCACAACACATTGCTCTTGACCTCAAATCTATGCTACTAATAGCTAAGGGCATACGTCCAATATCCTTCTCCGCTCCCTCAGCTATTGGTCTAACATTAAACTTGATACTGATGTCCTCGGGTTACTTCTAGCTATGTATTTCTTATTCTGTCCTTCCAAAAAACACAAAACAAAAACAAAAACGAAATCAAACATTTGATCAGGTTGCATGAACCACCTTTCCTAGATAAGTGTAGCTTCCAGCCCTGAACAAAGAAGCCTTTCTTTGCAAAAACTGGAGACCACCACGGAAAACCATAACTAGACATAAAATAGAGATCAGTGAGTTGTGGGGAGCCCATCCTTAGTGAATACACCTACATCCCATCTCCTGCTAGCGGAAGATGTAGGAAGAATGGCTGGAAAGATTGTAAGAGCCAGAAGTATACTATGAAATGTCTCTTCTAGAAATGATTGCATGAAAAAGCCCAGAACAATGGTGACATCAGTGAATATGTTAACATGGAAGCATGAGAATATTTTATTGGGTCCATAAGTAGACAAATGATTATAGGAAACTAATGACTTCTGAGAAAAGAAGAACAATAGTAAAAATATGCTATTAACTTGAGAGTTGGGTGTACAAGGGAGGAGTTCAAGAAAAAGTAGCTGAGAGTGGCAGGAAGGAGGAAAGAGAAGTAAAGTGATAAAAAAATACTTTCAAAAACTCAAAATATAATAAGCCCATAGTTGTAAGACACAAAACTAAAATTTGAAAACAAAAAGTCTCATGTCTTTTCTCCTCAGTGCTTAAACTAAAATCCATATTAATGTTCAAATATTTGGGGGCAAAGACAACTAACTGGGAATCAGATGTGTTTCTTTGCTATCAGCGATTCACCAGTGTCAGGGATTTTGAGCCACTGGGGACTCTAGGGGTGAAAGGGAAGTTCAGAGCAGCTGCTCTGTGAGAATGGGCAGCTGTATGGAGACCTGTTCTTTCAGTTTCATACACTGGACTTTCTGGTCCAATTGTATTTGAAAACAAGCAGAGTTCACAGACTGATTTCTGGGGCTCTCATCTCTTCCTCAGTGCCTATGTTAAGAGTCTCTGACTTCTGACAGAATCACCCCTGCTTAATGGTCAATCCAAAGGACAACTATTTACTGAAATGTTCTATGATTCCTTCAGTCAGCCATGGGTGATTGTTGTGTTTGAATCTAAAACGTTACCCATGGGCTTTCATGTTTGGATGCTTGATCCCTACGTGGTGGAGCTGTACTGGGAAGCTATGTGATGTTTAGGAGAGAAAGCCTGACTGTTAAAAGTAGATCAGGCCTTTGGGGTATAAGCTGTAAGGCTTAGCCCCTGGTCTGAGCCTTACTCTCTGCTGTCAGTTTCCTCACTATGAGAACAACCACTGTCATATCTTATGTTTCCATAGATGGAGCTTGCTCTCTCCCTGACTTTTGCCTCCATGACAGACTAAAACTCTCTGTAACTGTGAGCCAATATAAATCTTTCTGGCCACATGAAAGCATTTGAGGTTTTGTGTTGGATCCTGGAGTAAATGAATATACTTACCTCCACCATATGTAGTCTGCTCAGAAAGCCATCCAGCTGCACAAAGACCAGAGACGCTTGGAAATCCCATGCCCTGACTTCAGAGCCCTCCTTGAAGTAAGTATGGAGATGTTCCCTTCTGTCCTGAAATGCCTGTTTGAAGAAACTTAAGGTATCTGAGACCACTTGCAGTTTTCTCTGACTCTCTTCCACTTCACTTCTCAGGAGGTCTGCTGGGCTGAGGTAATTAGAGGCCTGGGAGATAAGTAAATTAGTATCTATGAGTATGGTGACAGCTATAGGATAACCCATAACTATGTCAACACTGTCTTAGAAACAAATAGTTACCCGTGTGATATTTTTCACAAGTACCACACAGAAAACTTCTGCCCAAGTTTCCAATTCCACAGGTGACCTTGGGCCAGTGTTTAAATCCGACAATCTACATGTTTCTTCAGTCACAGTGTGTCTTTGAACCACACTGTGATTTGACAAATGATTGGCGAGATACCAGGAAGCACCATGGGACTTAGCTGGGTCAGCTGGATCTGGGCAGATATCGATCCCAACATGCTCTTTTGTGACTTAATGGCTTGAAAAGCAAAATAATTTCAATGCAAGAATTTGTTGGGCCATGTCTATTTCTCTCTTTCTAAGAGATTTGAACCTGAGAACTGGGAAGCTCGGCTATTGGATAGTCCCTGTCACCAACCCAGGGAGCAGCAGAGAATACTGGGTTTGGATGGTATCATCTGAAACCACAACGTTAGTCAGTCTTCTCTGGGATTTTCAAAGCATGGTAGCTAACAGTGTTCTCTATTGATGTTCCATTTTGTCTCCTTGTACTTTCAACTAAAAGTCCACATCAGTAATGAGGGTAACATGTAGATGTTCGAGACAAACACTCCAGGTATGGGTGCTGCTTTGGGTGAACCTTGACCAACACTTTTAAATAAGTGGTAATTCTAAGACCCTTCTTGCCCCCTCATCTGATGACTGACTAGGATTATAAATGTTGCATCATTCTGTAGCCTCAACACCCTCAGAGGATGCCAGTTACTATGAGCCATTCTATGAGCTTGCTCATTGTTTTCTAAGGGCTGACTGTCTTTAGGTGCCAAAAGAAGTCACTATGGAGGAAAGGCCACCCAAGCCAAGGCTTCTAGTTCCACTTACAGATGCATTCTTTAAGATTCATACTGTCTTAGTCCTATAGGAATCCCTAAGGGGGAGCAGGAAAGCCAGCATTGTGGTACACAGCTGAATTCCCATCTGTTTGGAAAGGTGAGGCAGGAGGATTGCAAGTTTAAGTTTAAAGCTAGGCTGGGAAATATAACAAGGTCATGTCTCAAAATAAAATTTAAAAATATGGGCCTTGGGTTCAACATCAAATAAAAACAAAACAAAAAATAACCACCATCAGCAACAAAAAGCAGAGGAGCGTTCTGTGCAGTCCAAGCAGCAGCAGCATCTTGAAAGTCCATGGCTAAACAGCTTTGAGCATGTGCGAGACACAGATCTCATTGGCATCATTACACTGAAGCCTCTTACTGACCCCCATGAGAGTTTTTCTTTTTGGAGCACCATTATGAACAGGACATTGAGGCACAGAGGAGGTAAGTGGCTTGTGTTAGAATGCACGGCTCACACGTAGTAAGTCAGAAACAGAACTTTATTCAGAGGCATCTGTCTTATTTACTAGGCTCCACTGGTGACACAACACCAATCCTTCATACAGATCACGAAGGAGGTTGCCTTCTCCAGGACTTATGTATAAAGTAAGGAGACACTGAGCCACTCCAGTGTTAGCATTAGGGAAAACCTCTTTATAAACTTCTGGCTTGAGAAAATATAAAATTCAAGTGAGAGAATTCTTGGACCGTAATTACTTCCATGCCTAGGGAAACACACATTTTACTCTTCCATATGCCTTTGTGCCAACCAACCCCTGGGGAGAAGTTTCTGGGATGCCTGATCAGCTCACCTGCTGGATAAGGAGGTTGCAGACTTCCTGGAGCAGCACTGTGAGCCGCCCTGGAGAGCGGTACCATTTGCAGGTGGCCCAAATCAGACAGACCACATGGAGCAGAGGCCGAAGCCTGTCCTTCACCTCAGGAAACTCCACATTTTCCAGCATGTCCAGGTGTTGCTGGAGCGGTAACAGGTGCACATGGATGTCCTGGGCCTCTGTCAGGGCTGGAAGGAATCAGAGATGGTCAGCTATCCCTGCTGGGTCACCACCTACCTCATGGAGCCCCTGTGGCTGGAGAGTGAAGAGTTGGCAATGCTAAGGCTACAGTTTCTTCTTGACCTGAGAAGACAGCCAGTAGATGGGTTCAGAAAGCTTCTTCTTCCTCTATAGAAAGTCTGAAACCTAGGACACTCTGAAAACTCTAGAATGATGGACTAAGAAATCCTCTGACAACATTCTTGTACCAGGATTTCTTCCTGGCTTTCTCAGCTTGTCTTGGTTATGGTTTCTTTTGCTGTGATGAAACACCATGGCCAAAGCAATTTGGAGAAGAAAGGGTTTATTCAGCTTATTCTTCCATATCACAGTTCATGGTTGAAGGAAGTCAGGATAGGAACTCAAGCAAGACAGGACCCTGGAGGCAGGAGCAGATGCAGAAGCCAGGGAAGAGTGCTGCTTACTGGCTTGTCCCAAATTCCTTGCTCATTCTGATTTCTTATAGAACCCAGGACCAATCCAGGGATGACCCCACTCACAATAGGCTGGGCACTCCCCAATCAATCATTAATTAAGAAAATGGCCTACAGGCTTGCCTACAGTCCAATCTTATAGAGGCATTTTCTCAGTTAAGGCTCCTTTCTCTCTGATGACTAGCTTGTGTCAAGTTACCATAAAACTAGCTAGCACACAGCCCCCCGTCTGCAGCTCCATTTTAGCAGACCCTCTGCGTTGATTAATGCTTGTTCATGACTTTGATGCTGCTATCACAAAGATGACATATAGACAGCCAATGGGACAAGTGTAAACCAGAAGAGTGTGCCTTTAAACAATGACCAGGAACCACTCAATTCTATGATTTAAGACACATTTAACATCAGCCTCAAAAGTAAGCTGCTCTGGAAGGTAATTTCACAAGTCCTCATGGGAACAGGAGGCAGTGTAAATGGCCTCTTCCTGGAGAGCAACACAGTGCCAGGACTGTACCTTACAGTTAATAAACAGCAGTGTCTCTGGTGAGGCTTTAATAGAAACTTTTGTGAGTGAGTGTTTATGAAAGAGAAGTCACAGGGGATGGAGGAGTGGTGTGAGCTGAGGATGGCAAGATGCTGCTGGTTTTCAAAGCCAGAGCTGTTCTGCCACCACTCTTTTTTTTGTTCTTTTGTTTTTCGAGACAGGGTTTCTCTGTGTAGCCCTGGCTGTCCTGGAACTCACTCTGTAGACCAGGCTAGCCTCAAACTCTCGAACTCAGAAATCCACCTGCCTCTGCCTCCCAAGTGCTGGGATTAAAGGCGTGCGCCACCACCGCCTGGCCTGCCACCACTCTTGAATACAACCCTGAGGGAGAAGCCTTCGGCAGTCATCCTGTGGTAACTGACAGGAGAATATAGGAATGTTGGTAGCACTGACATGTACATAGCAACCCAGAGGAAATGGGGACCAGACTGAAGTGAAGAGCTGCAGATGTTTCCCCCCTGGGACAGGTGGTGTCTATGAGAGCAGGTAGACTTAGGTCATATTTTATGGATGAGGCTCCACATCTACCCTAACCTAAAGGAAACTCAAAACATCCCTGATTTAGCTGCAACCTTCAATCTATCTCGAATTTTTCTACCACCAGACATAAGACATCCTGTAAGACTTAAATGATCCCCTAGGCTCACTGTGTAACTCCACCAGCCCTGTTTGCCTGAAAAAGAGGAGTGGTACCCCTGTTAATTCTTCTGAGCCTCTGATTGAGTTACCATGAGGCCCAAGGGACAAAGGACATATGGGTATGGGGCCTTGTACTTTATATCTCAAGTGATATGAGTCAGGCAGATGACATGGCACTCGGATAAGAGCAGTAATTCTGTGTGGGAAGCTGACAGTGAGTATTAGAACCATTGAGTTGGGGCAGCAGACCTTAATATCGAACAGCCATTCTAAAGAGTATGGGCCCTGGCTTCACACGTGTTGTTGACAGCCGAGGTTGAGACACAGGCACAGGGCAGAAGAAGCTGAGGCATATGCATAGGAGCCTTCTCTTTGTCAACCTGTGTGGAGGGCCTTTAAAACTCAAATCTTTCTTTACACAACTGGACATCTGGACATTCACTTAATTGTTTTAAGACCATAATATTTGGGAAAACATGGGTTGTTCTCTACTTCAAGCAAAGAGTGATTACTTTGATTGAAAAACAATGTTGACAGGTAGAGCTAGGACTATACCTGGCTTTGTTGTTTTGTTTTGTTTTCAAAGATACTTTTCTCTCAGTTTCTGAAGGATACTGGTTGCTATCTCCTCTTGGATCCCCAAAGGCAACAATTCTCAAGTCTCTTATATAAAATACTATGGTGCTGGCATATAAGCTGCACTGTCCTCTGTGTATCTGAGATCTTCTCTCTGTCACTTAGACTACCCAGCACAGTGACAGTGCTGAGCAGTCGCTCAGCTGCATGTCCTATTTTGTGCTGGGGTAGAACCTAAGGCCCCATGACTGTCAAGCACTCACACTGTCACTGAGCTTGACTTAGCCCATTGAGTAAGTTCCAAACTTAACATTTTTGAGAATTTGATACACAAGTACCATTTATTTATATTACTTCCACCCTTCCCTCTTACCCCTCAAACTCCTTCCATGCCTCCTCACTCCCTCTCAAACTTGTGATCTTTTCTTCTCCATTATAGGTACATATAGACCTGTGTGTATTATGTGATATATATATATATGTATATGTATATGTATATGTATGTGTATATGTATGTGTATATATATATGAACATATGTATGTATATATGTATATACATATATATGTGTGTATATCTATAACACACATATAAACATATGTGTATATATATATGGCCTACTGAGTCAATTTGGTGTTATCCATATGTATATGTGTTTAGCATGGACCACCTGTGATTAGATAACATATTGTGGACCTTGTACCTAGAGAAAAGTAATTTTCCTTCTCTCAGCAGCCACTAATTACCTGTAGCTCTTCATCCAGGGGTGATAGTCTCCCTTTTCAGCAAAAGGAGAATTCTTTGATGAGAGTGAAAGCTACACTTATATGTGTGTAAATGGACAAGTATTTCGACCAGAATTAGAAATCATATTAGTGTAGGGAAATAGTAACAAATTCACCTCTAGATCCTGTGACATCACTAGCCATTGGCTAAATTTGTAGTGCCTGGTATGAACTCCTTGCCCATTGAACAGGTCTTACATTCAATTACAAAGCTATCCTTTACCCCCAAAACAAAAGTACCATTATCACACCATTGGGGATATCTTGCTAGGCCAGTCTTTGATGTGATCAGTAGGCTTTATAGGTGGATAGAACTATTACTGATCACTCTTCTCCCCTGTCAGCTTGAATAGCACCTTAAGTCTTCAGGATCAGTTCTAGTTGGATTCTTCCAAATCCTCTGTCCAAACTGTGTCCTGTCTTCAACAATAGGATCTTACCTTCAAGTTTTGGGTGGCAATCAAAGGTAATGGTAATAGTATATATTCTTTGGAGTGTCTCTTGAACCCAAGCAACAACTTAGCGATTTTCCATGCCTGTTAGAGAGTTATAGTTCCTATAGGGGAGAATTGTAACCCTATGTGGTATAATACACACACACACACACACACACACACACACAACTTAAGGTTATTTCTCTCTCCTTCCCCCTCTTAATTACTCTTTTGTTGCTTCTGCACTTGCATCTGGCCAAAGACTCACATCTAAAGACTCAGTACTTGGAGCCACAATTTGAGAGAACATGCTGAGTTTGTCTTTTTGGGCCCAGGTCAACTCATTCAGTGTAATTTCCAGTTCCAACTATTACCTGCAAATTTTACAATTTACTTTACTTTTCAGATGAGTAGGATCCCAGCATGTATATGTACTACATTTTCACCAGCTGAAGGACATTTTGGGTCCTTCCATTTCATAACTACTCTGAATAAAACAGCAGTGAACATGGCACTTATCTGTGGAGTAGGATGTCAGGTCTTTTGCACATATGACAAGAATGGTTTAGTTAAGCCATATGGTCTAGTTTTTTAAGGTTTTTGTTTGTTTGTTTTTGAGACAGGTTTTTTTCTGCATAATATCCCAGGCTGTCCTGTACTCACTCTGTAGACCAGGCTGGCCTCAAACTCATAGAGATCCTCATGCATCTGCCTTTCAGGTGCTGGGATTAAAGATGTGTGCCACCATTTTTAGTGTGCGACTATTTTCAGCATTTTAAAGAGTTCTCCCCCACTGATTTCCAAAGTAGCTTTAACAGTTTGTAGTAGGATTCTCCTGTGCCCCAGCATCTTCTGCATTGGCTGTTTTGTTCTTCACACTCTGACTGGGGTAAGATGGAATTTCAAAGCAATTTTAGTTTGCATTTCCCTAATAGTTAAGGATGCTGAACACTTTTAAAGATGCATCTTTTGAGAAGTCTCTGTTCAGTTACAGAGCCCATATTTCATAGGGTTGTTTGTTTTCTAGACTTTTTTGTTTTTTGAGTTCTTGGCATATTCTGGAAATTCATTCTCTAGTAGATGTCTAGTTGATGAAGATTTCCTCCCACCCTGTGGGTTTTCTCTTCACTTCATTGTTTTTTTTATTTGTTTGTTTGTGAGGTTATTTTTTTTTTCTGTATAGAAGCTTTTCAGTGTAATGAGGTCCTATTCTTTAACTGGTCACTTTAATTCCTGAGTGAATGGAGTCCAGTTCAGACAGTCCTTTCTCACTCTTACATCCTGGAGAGTATTGTTTATGTCTTCTTCTGGCAACTTCAGTGTTTCAGGAACCACACTGAGGCCTCTGATCCATTTGCAGTTGATGTTTGTGCAGAGTAATAGATATGGGGCCTCCTTTCATCCTACCGTGGACATCCAGTTTTCACAGCACCATTTGTTAACAATGCTTTCTTTCCTCCAGTGTGTATTTTGGGCACCTTTGTCAATATAAGATAGCTGTAATCATGAGTACTCATGCTTGTGTTTTCTGTTTTGTTGTTATTCTATGTGTATGTTTATATGCTAGTCCTATGCTATGTTTATTATTATAGCTTGAAATCTGATATGCCATACTGCGGTGTGTGTGTGTGTGTGTGTGTGGCACAGGCACAGGTACAAGCAAGAGATCAGAGCTGGAAGTCAAATGTATTGCTGCTATGAATCTCTACCTTTTCCACTTAAGACAAGGTATCTTACTGGACTGATTTCTTGTCAACTAGGATGGCTGACCAGAAACTCTAGGGCTATGTATTCTTTGTCCTGCAATGCTGGCTTTATAGGTACAAATCTCTACAGCCAACATTTATGTGGGTGCTAGGGTTTGAACTCAGGTCCTCATGCTTGCAGAGAAAGTGGTTGTACTGAGACATCTTTCTACCAGCCTATTTTAGATTTTGTATAGTTATATGTTGTATTTACTTATTTAAACTTTGACAGGCATATACAATCATTTGCTGGTAAACCTATAATGACAAACTATAAGGGAAAGGTATCCATTTGCTGATTTCTGATATAAATATTCATAACATGTGAACTATGTCCAGTTTTAAGCTACTGGCTTATCTGAGTACATCTCAGGGAGTAGTGATGGGAAATTAAGAGAGATGTACAGAAAAGTGGGCCAGCCCTCCGTGGCTCCAGTTCAGCCCAGGGCTTTGCCTTCTTCCCAGACATTCTACCTTCAAACATCTCTGATTGGAGCTATGACTTCATTGTACCCCCCCCCCCCCGGAAAGTCAGGTGTTGAGTCAGGTGTTGAAAATGATTGGGCAATGGGAAGAACTAACTAGAGGAGCTGATTAGGCAATGAGGGCTCCTCCCTTGTGCCTAGGATTAAAGGCTTCTTGTACCATTCTGCTAGCTTGCCTTCCACCTCCATACGTGAAGACAGAACATTTCTCCCTCCACAGGTTGCAGCAACCACGAGCCATCCTGCAGGAGGAGAACAACCCTTACTAGACAACTGAACTCCTTGGTTATAGTCTTGACCTTCACAGTCTCCAAAGCAGTGACAACTAAATGACCCAGTCTGTAGTGGCTGTTAGGGCAGTATAGGTACACCAAGATAATTGGAAACCAGGTTGTTCTATGTCAACTGTTCCTGACAATGACCAGCAAGCGAACTCCCTAGCAAGATATCCTTGCCCCCAAGGGGACAGTCAACTCTACTTGCTGTTTTCCAAGCATCCTCAACTTCTAATCAATTCACTTTCCAATCATATTTGCTCCCACACTTCGACCAGTGCTCACTCCCAGATACTCCACTTCCTCCATCACTCTTTAGTCTGTACAAAGCAAATGAACTGGCCAACTGTGGCGAATAAGAATGACACACCCACTGTATCTACTCTGGATAAAGGAAGCCAGATGTTCTGAAATTAGATTAGACATGATAAAAACCAGTCAATAGCCTTTAACATCTCTTTAGTCATGTAGGCTCTGCCAAATTCCTGACCAAGGTTCTCCCTAACACCTCTAATCTAATTTTCTTTTTCTCCCATCAGGGGAATTGAATTACATATTTAAAAGACTTCTGTTGCTGCTGTACTATATGTTTGATACTGTCATGTGCTGTTTGTTTTTAAAATATCACTCCCAACATACAGTGGATTGGAAAGAAAGTTTTTTGTTTTTTTAATTAAGATTATGGCCTACAGAAACAAATCTTTTCCAACCACTAATGCATGTGTCCAGTGAGTTTCCTAATGTACTAGTGTGATAGGCACATGTGAGTATGGAGTAACCAGTTCAGAGCACATGCTTCCTTTATGCTCTTTTAGCTGAGCTTTAAGCATTAGGCATTTGCATATGTTAGTGCTGTGCATACTGTAGCACTGCTTCCCCAGTGAAAACTCCCACATAAAATAGATAAAATTATGATTCTTTGAGGTCCAAGGGGGGGAATCTGTTTCAGGTCCCCTGTCAATACCCAGAGCCATAAATCTCAATCCCCTTGCATAAAAGAGTGTGATGTTTGTGGATAACCTAGACACAATGATGTATATTTTTATTGTTTTTTTTTTTAAAGACAAGTATCTCATTGGCCTAAAATTTGAGATCTCCCAGCCTCAGCCTTGTAGGCACTGGGATTTACAAGTATACATAACTATGCCTAGCCTTCCTGCAGTCTTGAAATCCGCTCATACTAACTAGTAGACTAGAAATCCTATAGAGAAAGCTGTGCTCTGTGGTATTTAGAAAATAACAATAGTAAATAAATCTATGTGTTTGTTATAGAACAAAATGAAAAGCATGGTCAATTGAGTCCATGAAGACCAGTCCACAGATGTGGAGGGCTGATTGTATATGAAATGAAAACTTATTTCAACCCCAAGTATAAAAATGGTATAATTTGTGGAAACAGGGCATTTTCAAAGTCACTTTAGAAAACACTTGTCCAGTAATTTCTCAAATCCACAATGGTATACCATAACAAATTCTGGTGATACCTGTGTATGTCAAGTGAAGCTCAAATTAGAAGCACAGATAATATCCCTGGGACACAGCACCTCTGGAGAAAGAAGGAATTGAAGCTTGAGCAAACATCTTGTTCAAGGCAGCTGTCTCTGCTGGCTCAGGAGCCACTGTAATGGCTTGTGGGGACCAGGTAGACCTCAGGACTCTGTGACAGCTTTTCTGGGTTGTATCGATCACTTTAAAGCCCCAGCATTGAAGCTGGGTGTGTTAACTCATGCTTATAATTCCAACACTTAGGATTCTGTAGCAAGGGACTGGAGTTCAAGGCTGGCCTAGGCTACAAAGCTCAAGGCCAACTTTAGCTAACCAGAAAGATACTATGTTAAAAACAACAACAAAGATAGAATGAAAATGAAAAGAAATGAAAAGAGAAAAAGATACCCTGTCACCTGTTAAGTGTGGCAGATCCTTCCCCTAATGAATAAAGATTTCAAGGGACCAACCAATGGGCAGTGGATAATGATGGTGGGCTGGGAGTTTTAGAGATAGGAGAGACAGGAGAGAAGAAAGGAAAATGGAGGAAGAGAAAGTAGATCCAGATTCCATATGGCTTTAAATAGCCACAGGTAGCTATGACTATCTTATAAGGGATAGATAATTACAAGACAATTTGTCTTATCTAGGTGGGCAGTTTATATCAATATCACTTGCCTCTGATTTCATTGTGTGGACATTTTGTGGAGTGGGAATTTACTGATATAAATCTGACTGTAAATTACAAGCCTCTAGAGTTTTGATTTCACCTAGTTATGGGGATTTGTAACAGGTAACCACAGAGGGCATATGACTGGGAATGTGAGCAGAACATGTAGCAAGAGAACCTCGAGATAGACAGTCCCTGCATGGAGGTGGCGATACCACTGGGGCCAGAGAGTAGCTGGCATTAGCGTGGGATGGTGCCTTTTCTAATATTTCCCACTACAAGCAAGGTGACAGATGGGTCAGCTAGTGAGCTCTGGATATAGGACAACACCCTTGTTAATGAACAAGTAGACCTTGATTAGGTTTATATTTTGGACATACATGAGGCAGAGTATTTAAAGGAAGTTCTGGGAGAAGAGAGTGCTTGAACATCACTGTTTAGATTAAGTTGAATTCATATGAAATTGAACATATCTTTAAAAGCACATTTTGATCTACAATACTAAGAACAAGGAGGGGTTTAGTAGAAAAATGGGGGCTGGGGGTTGGGGCACAAACACACCAGAAAGGGAGAAGGAAACCCTGGGAAAATGCCCTTGCCAGCTATGAAATTTTAACAAAGGCTGATCTTGTCTGGCACTTGGAGTGACAGGAAATTGCAGTCCTACCTGAACAGAAAAGCCAGAACGGTACTAGAGACAGACAGATTTCCCAAGATGCCAAGGGCAGTGAAGAGGGACCTGGCTTCCAGAGGTGAGATGTCACCTCTGTCACTGTATGTATTCATAGTGTGGTGCAGCTAATACCATTCTTCCATCTAGATTAGCTAAGAAACTCTGAGGAAGGCAAGGAAGTGGGCACACCAGAGCCAGAGTTCCAACCATGGAGAGGTTGCACTGATTATCTAAGGCCACAGGGCAGCTGACCTACAAAACTAGCTGCTTCCATATTTGCTGTTCCTGCTACCATGCTGTCTCCTGGCAGATAAGAAGCTAACAAGGATGTAAAGATGCTGACATCTCAAGTGAGAAGTAGACAGGGTGCTAAAGAAAACTTTGAGCCAAATAGATTTCTGGAGATACTTGCTGGTCCTCACCTGCTTCAATGTCTCTGAACATGGCTTTGAAGGCTGGCAAGTAGCTGCTCTGAAGTTTGTCCAGGAGTTCAGCCATGCCCTTTATCTTGATTGTCATTAGTTGATTATAAATGTGTTCTAGGTCTTCACACCTGCAATGCCCAGGAGAGGGATATAAGTGAGCACAGGGAAATGCTGTCACACTGTGACACCCCACCCTCCTACAGGCAGAGGAGAGCTCCGCTTCAGGTGCCTGCACAGAGACTGAGCACCATCCCCAAGAACCCAACTCAGACATCTGTTTCAGAACAGTGAGGGCAAAGCCAGAGTCAGGAACAAAGGCTTAAAGCATCAAGAAACACTGCTGTGACCAGACCAGCTGGTGACCCAAAAGCTTGGCAGCTGGAGGTCATTAGTTCTTACAGCAAGGTTGGAGCAGGAAAACAGAAGCACCGTTGAAGTGGGACATCTAGAGAAGGGCCTCATCATAGGTCAGGAAATGGTCAGAAACCAGGCGACCATGGGCTTCTCAGCATGGCAGTGCAAAGAGGGCTGGAGCCCTACAGGACAGCTGGTCTTACGGATATGACACCAACACTCTGTTCTATGTAGGGTCAGGGACATCTGCCTCCAGCACTTGCCTGTCTCCTCCAGAAAAGATTCACCAGCACAATGATAAATAGGAACGAGGGCATGGAGGGTAGGAAGGGGAAGGAACCAGGAGTAATAGTTAGGTAATTCTCCTCACCCTTTTGGAAGGAAACACAGCAGATGCTAATGATGAGCTGAGACCCAGGACTGGCAGTTATGCGGTCAATGTCCAAAATCCCTTCTCCTTCCCCATCCCCCAGATCCTTACAGAGGTATATACATCTAAACGTGGGTGTCCAAGAAAAGGGGAACAGAAATTAGAATAAATGTACTAAGAGTCCCGGATGGAGAGATAAATCAGTGGTTAGGAGTACTGACTATTCTTTCAGAGGATCCAGATTTGGTTTCCAGCATGCACATAGTGATCCGAAACCATCTTTAACTCCAGCTTCAGGGGCTGAACAAGTGTGATCCACATACAGACATGCAGGTAAAACATTCATTCACAGAAAAAAATTTTTATTTTAAGTCTCCATTCAATTATGTATACATTGTTGAAAGATCCCTGATGACCTCACAGTTTCCCAGAAAGGAAGGGTGGCTACTGATCCACCCTTTTCCACATTCAGGAAAAGAATGTGTCCCCAGTTCACAGGAAGAAACTGTACTGAGCCAGACACTTAATTGTCAACCCTAGGAAGCATGAGAAACACCTGGAGGTGGGACCAGAGTCAATGGTGGCTCCCCAAGGCCAGCCCTGGCTTTCCCTTCTGTAACTGGTTCTCTCCCAGTACCTGAGCATGTGCCTCCCTGCCTACCTGCTCTTCCAGAACTCCAGCTCCACCTTGGGGGTGGGGTTTTCCCCTTGCACGCATGTCTGAGAAGACTCCCTCTTGAGTACCACTTGGACTTGGTGGCTCCATTTGATCACCGCAGACTCCACAGCATAGACAGTTGACTTGTCTATGGAATCCAAGCTGCAAAATACAAGAGAAATCCCCCAGTGTGTGGGAAAGTATTTAAGCCTGGTGTATTCACTCATCCTCTGTGACTATAGCAAAATTCTCCAGTCTGGAAAATTTACCAAAAAAAAGTTCATTTAGCTCATGCTTTGGAAGACAGAAGTCCATGTCGAGGTGCAGGATATACTGTGGATGGTGGCATTGTGGTGGTAGTAAATGCATGGAGATTCTCAGACAGCAATGAGGGAAGCCAAAAAGTAGGCAGGGGCTAGCTTTACCCTTTTATAATCTGGTGGAAGCTGAGGTCCTCCAGGATTTACATTAGTCCTCTCTGAGAGTAGTGCTCCCAAAGACCTAATTGCCCGGCACTAAGCTCCAAGTCTTAAGGATCGCTACCACCTCCCCATAGAACAACACTGAAAAAAAATGTCAATACACAAAACCTTGGGGGAACAAACTTAAGTCAATTCAAGAAATATTCCTGAGCATTGTCTAAAAGAGAACCTTCAGTCTTTTAAAATAGGTAGAAAATTCCATCCAACCTACAAATCCTTCTGTTTTTAAAAAGTGTGTCTGTGTGTTTGTGTGTTTGTGTATGTATGCACATGAACACATGGATGTGTATATGTCGGTACCTTACCTCTGCACATGAATATGGAGGCCAGAGGTTGCTATCTAAAGTCTCTGGGACCGTTCTGCCTTCTGTTTTGATACAGGGACTCTCACTGAGCTTGGAGTTCATTGGATTGGCTAGGCTGGCTGGCCAAGGAGCTCCAGGGGTCCGCTTGTCTTCAACTCGCTTATCCCCTAACGATGGGGTTACAGGTACATGATTTCATGCTTAGTGCTTTGTGGGTGGTAAAGATCTGAACTCAGGTTCCCATGCTTGTGTACCAGGCATTTTACCAACAGAACCCTCTCTGTGGCCTTTAACCTATGAATTGTACCACCTTCCCCTGCAACAGACTCTTTTAAAGCACATCAACAAACTGTCTAAATCCTTTTCTGGGGAAACATGCTTACTCTTGTATATAGTCAACATTATCCGTACAGTCAAGAGTCCAACAATATTCTGAAGACTAATTTAAGAACTTTAAATAGCACAAAATCTTGTCAATGGATGAAACATTGAGAAGCCACCCAAACATCCATCCCTGCTTTGAATCTCACCAGAGAACAAGCTCCCAGCATAGCACAGAAGCTGATTCCTTGGCCAACTAGCTCTTCCAGGAGACAGTTTGCCACATCTACCTCCTCAGGACTTATCTGGATGATTCCATTCTGTCTTCAGATTTCCAACAAAGAATGGAATTCTCAAGCATTCCCCTTCAAACATGCATACACACACACACACACACACAAGCATGCATGAACACAAACACACATACACATATATACATACACATGCACACACTCCATACATGTACCACAATAATAGTAACTGCATTTTCTTTTTTAAATACATTAAAATAAAACTTAGAATGGCTCCTCTTCAGGGTCTTAACAGGAAACTGTGTACACCAGGCAACAGGGACCCAGTAATGAAGAAAGGAAATGTATAGATGTGTGGATGATATTTTCACACTGGGAACTACCTTGACGTCATGTGAAATTCATATTTGCTCAGGAATTATACAACACAAGTGATTATGAAAGACATTAAAAGAAAATGCTTTTTTCCCCCAAATGATGCAGCCTGTGTGGAAATTATCTAAGACAATAATAAAAAAGTAGACAGACTCAGCAAGGATTTGTATACATGAACTGAATGTTATTAAGGTATGGTATAGAGGAGCTTGGGAAAAGAGAAAGATTAACTGTGTTTATTTTGAAAATTAGACATTTTTATTAAACTACAGTAAGCTTTCCAGTTAACTAGGATGCTACTTCAAATTATATACAGATATATAATTATTTCCCACATAAAACCACGGAGAAGTATGCTGCAATTGCATGCTTTACTTATTCTTCAGATACATCATGGCTCCTGAATTAACACAATGACAGCCAGACCTTACCTATTCAGGAAGATAGCCTACTGCCACAAATGGATAGAAATGCTGGGTAAAAATATAAGAAACAAATATTTATATACGTAGCCTGGATTGGAAGGGAAAAACACTCCTGGGTACAAAGACAAGGAAAACTTAAGGCTGGAAGAGTTGAAGGGAACTAGACGGATGTGGTAATGCAGAAGATCTGGTGTGTTGGCACAGAACTGTTACCCTACCCTTGAGGAGGTTGAGGGAAGAGAATCCTTAGTCTGAGGCCAGCTTATATTATGTAGAAAACTCTAGGATGGCTTAGGACACAAAATGAGAGCCACTCTCAAATAAATAGGCAATGCCAACATAAACAATGGAGGATGCAGTTTTAATGTCCACTCGTGGGCAGGAGGCATTGACTCCCCAGTAGAACCAGATTTGTCTGGACTGGGGGTGAAAAAACAAACAAACAAACAAACAAACAAAAATCTCAACGATGTGAAAAGTCTGCAGCTGCTGGGGAATGAAGGCTGGAATGGCAGCAAGAGACTGAAGGCTAGAACTGTGGCCCCTCACACTGGGGAATGCAGGTTAGAGCTGGATAGCCTCTGGATTGGCTGTCAGATGGGCATCAGCCACATCTTGAGAACACTGAAAATATTATAGTTGATCTGAGCCCTGAAACTATTTGGATTAAAAAAAAAAACCTGCCACATTGCCAAGAGAACCTTCAGAGGCTTCATGTAGTAAGACTGGGTAAGGGGCATAATCGGTGTGAATGCACAGTCAAAGGACATTGGCAGAGGTCAACAGTGGACTTGTGTGTGGACTGAGGTATACAATGTCAGGAACAAGAAAAACTCTGAGGAAGATGCTACAAATGAACCAGTTTCTGTGCCATGGCCAAAGCCTATGGGCTGATGGTACTTACACTTGCTCGCTGTGGCCAT
This sequence comes from Grammomys surdaster, assembly GCF_004785775.1. Classification (NCBI taxonomy): domain Eukaryota; kingdom Metazoa; phylum Chordata; class Mammalia; order Rodentia; family Muridae; genus Grammomys; species Grammomys surdaster. The sequence continues at coordinate 120,123 of NW_021605438.1, read as the reverse complement.
CCACAAATTCTACTGTTTCTGAGCCAACTGGAAGAGGCAGGAAGGTTTTCCCCTTCATGTGCTCAAGGATTACCGAAAGGTCAGACTGCAGGGAGTGGGCATGACGCCTGATGTCTTGACATACCATGTGGGGCCAGTCTACCTGGTTCTTTTCATTGGCCAGGACAGGAATAATGACCTGAAAGAGAGAGACACCAAGAAAGCAAGAGGATAACAAATTCAAGCCAGCCTGTGCTTCACAGTGAGACTCTATTTCAATAGGAAGAAAAAGAACTCGAATGGAATTACCTTGCATGGGTAGATAATACTGCTTCTAGAAGTCATGGGTTATATTAACCCCAAAATCCTAGTACATGGGATACCTCCCTATGAGCTACTGGGGAAAGAGCCCCCAAAGGCTCTCAAAACAATACAGCCTATCGTTACTGCTTTGGACTGCTCACAAAAGATCCTGTTGCTGAAGGCAGTACATACATTGGATATAGGACATAGGGAAATCAAATGGGAACTTAACTAGACAGTATTGGAAAGTACTAGGTAAACTGTTGGGGAAGAAAAGTTATCAATAATTTAACCCAGATGTAGATACTATGTATCACAATACTGACTTGCCAGACAAAATACACCGGCTGATGGAACAGTGACATGACCATTGTGGGTATAACTAACTGCTTCTTCATTGAAGCTGAGGCCCCCTCCATAGGTGGGAATGCATGCATGGAATTGTAAACCTGGTGAAATGCCCATGGCTGCTGAGGTTTTCAGCCCTGTGGGAGAATCTACTACAACTGTTCTGATAAATGGGAATGTTGTTAAGTTGCCTTGTATAGTGGGATCTGAAGGAGACTGTCCCCTATAGGCTCATGTTTGAACTCTTTGACCCCTCACTGGTGGAACTGTTTGAGAAGGATTGGGAGGCATGACCTTCTTGGAAGAGGTGTGTCACTCAAGCTGAGCCCTTAGGTTTCAAAGACTTGCACCATTCCCAGTGTGCTATTTCTTCCACCTTCTTGCAGATGATATAAGCTCTTGGCTGCTGCTCCAGTGCCATGCCTACCTGCCGCTGTACTCTCCACCAGGATGGTTATGGACCAACCATCTGAAATGGTAAGTCTCCATAAGCTCTTATGTGTATTAGTTGCCTTGGTCATAGTGTCTGTTCCCTGGAGTAGAAAAGTAACTAAGACACCTTCTAAACACCCACAGGCTAGTGTAGCTATTGGCCTGAGTCTGAAAAGCCTCTTGGCATAATCCATAAAGTACTCAGAATAAGGGATTGTTGCATATTCAAGACTATGTGGAACATCTCTGTTACCCGATCCAAGGCCCTGGGGTCACTGTAGATGAGGGGAAACAGGACTATGAGCACCGTAGGATGGGGCAGAGGAATATAAAATGTCATCTTCTGGGTGTGTCATGGCTCTGGCAATCATGAACACACAGGATCTGTGACCACTTGAACAAGATAGGCACACACACACACACACACACACACACAGAGAGAGAGAGAGAGAGAGAGAGAGAGAGAGAGAGAAAGAGAGAGAGGATTGGAAGGGATGATTAGTTAGGAAGAAGGAGTCAACAGGAGTAAAAGAAGAACCAGAGAAGTTAATGGAATATATGCTAATAACTGGTTGTATAGATTTAAAACTACCCATAATGAAAAAGTAAAGAAAAAGAGAAAAAACAAAGAAAGATTGAGAAAGAAAATATAACTAGAGAAGGGGAAAGAGAGGAAGAAGAGGAGGAAGGGAGTGTAGTGAGGAAGCATTTTCAGAGCCCCATACATATTGTTCTTCAGGTTGCTGTACTGCAAGGCCTAAGACCAGGGTCCAACATGACATGTTGCCTTGACCTCTGGGGAAGTCAGAGAAGCCCCCAACAGCCTTCCTTCCATTTTCTTCTCATCTCCCCCTTGGAAAATGTCCCCCAGACAAACAGTCCTCATTAAGAGGGGCCAGGCACAGTGGCAGCTTAGCCCTTACTAGTAGGCTTCGATTCCCTGCTAACCCCAGGGGTTATTCAAACAAGTCAATCACATACTCTCACATGAACCAGGGCTACCACTCCATTTTGATACTATAAAGTATGCCTCCCATAGGCCCTGGTTCACTCTGTTCTCAAAGTCAGCTCCATGTGGTCCTATGTGGCAGACTGACCTGCTCCTCTCACCGAGAAACATGACAAATAAAAACTGTCCATGTCATCTGCTGTGTTGGGTATGTTGCTCTTTCTATCACTCCTTCCTCACCAACCCCTCCCTCGACATCAGGATGAATATGAGAGGACCAAAATTGTCACAAAAAAAAATCAAAAAAGTAAAGACTTTCTTTTCTTCAGAACTTTAACCATTGTTTTTTTCTATACTTCAATGTTGAGGTTTTGGTCTATTGCTATGTATTGTAATGCTAAATACTAGCCTCTAAGGTCTGGTTGCCCCCAGAGACAAGAAGATCCTCAATGTACACCAAGTGATGCTATGTAACCTTACTTCTTAATTTAAAATTATTGGTTGAATAAAGATGCCTACAGCCTGTAACTGGACAGAAGAGAAAGGTAGGTGGGGCTTAGGTTCCTAGGCTTGGAGTCTGAGGCAGAGACCATGAGGGGAGGAGAGGAGAGTGGAGAAGAAAGAGGAAGATGAAATGGGGTAAGTGGATTGTAAGAACATGGCCATGAGGGCCAGCCAGTTGGAGTAGGAGCAGCCCAGGCAGAACATTGCAAGTTATATCTTTTGAGTTTATTAACAGGAAAGTAGACAAAATAGCATAGGGGGTTAATATTAGTCCAGTTCTAGTGCCTGAAGGCTTATTATAAATATTACAGTTTTGCATCTTTTATATGGGAACTATTTAATTTAAGGTGAGATAGAACACCCCAATTTCTATATACCACAGCACCTCAAATCCCTACAGAACTCTGCCCAAACCTCCCATCACCTTTTTCTCTGTTAGTGTACACTTGCCCGTCTCTAAGGGATGCGCCAAGACCAGATCCTAGGGAAGACTGTGAGTACTTAAGGGTCAATTGAGATTTAATCTCTGCCTTTGAGATCCTAGAAAAATCCTTTCCTTGTTCAGCCTTCTACCCCAATTCCAACACAAAGGTGACTGAACTTAGTGTGTGACTCTTTTGTAGTATTTTTTTTCTTTTGAGCTCTCTATTTAATGATTATCTTTGCTCAATATGTGTTTCCAGAAAGACCAGGCCAGAACTATCTATTCTGCAGCCACCAGGACTTATTCATCAGCTCTGAATCCACTGTTTTCTATGATTTTCTGAATCTATTACCTGGCTGACACACCCCTCTCTGTCTGCTGTTTCTATTGTATTATATTAGTTGTATTGTATTAGGAAGTGTCTCCCCATAAGCTGTGCTTTTCAAGCTGCTAGGGATAGAGCTTGGTTTTAAACAGCCCTGAAACTTCAAGAACAGTCTGATTCAGGAGCTCAAATGGCCACTAGGTCTTTTTTTCCTTTGTAAATTCTCTCTTCTCTAAATTATTTTGTTCTAAAGCTCCCTCTGGATCTAAGGTGAGTACACCTTATACTCCAAAGTTTATACCTTATACACCACCCAAAGCTCCAGAAGAGTGTAAAAGAGATACTTTCTCTTCCATGAAAAGTTGGGACAAAGCCTGGGCCTTACCCCCACTGTCTCAGATGAGTTCTACATCCATTTCTCAACGTGGGAAGGGCCCCTAAAGAAAAAAAAAACTGTTGGGTGGCCTTAACCAGCCCATTTTCCCCCTAAATATGGAGTTAAGATTCTCAACTTAACTGCTATTTTAAAATGCCTACTCCAGCACCCATGGTCATCTCTACCTACCCGAATTTCTTTTCTTTGTTTTTGTCTTCACTCTTTTTGTTATGTTGGTCAGCTCATATTCACCTGATGATGGGGGGGAGGGGTTGGCAAGGGTGGAGTGGTGGAGACACTAACACATATGACTCCCAACACAGGAGATGGGCTTCCCATGTGATTGGAGAACTTCTACTTTTCTGTTGAAATAACTGTTTGTTAAAGTGGAAGAAATATTGGGAGAATAACAATGAACCAGCCGGCAAAGTGAGCACGATGTCATCAGCATACCTTACAGCCATCAAGAGTCATGTCCTAAGATGGGAAAGCATTCAAGCTGCAGGTTCATTGCCGCATGTGGAGCAGCCTCACAAAGTCAGGAGGTCACCTACCCCCAGGCAGGCTCACAAGTAGGAGGGCTGTGGGGAAATACATGTAGTTCCTGGACTTGAACCAGCACTGGCTATAGAAAGGTAAGAAGAACCAGTTGGAGAAGTAAAGATGGGTTGTCAAGGCCAAGGACTGCCATTGTGTGGGGGACACCTACAAAGAGACACAGTTTTATGTGTCCTAGTATGTTACTTAGGATAACATTTCACATGCTAGGCCTTGTGGCACATGCCTTTAATCCCAGCACTTGCAAAGCAGAGGGAGCTGGACTGTAGAAAAGATTGAGGTCAGCCTGGGCTGCAGCTTTGTAACCCTGTCCCTAAAACAAAAATAATAAAAGGGATAAGATTTCATAACAACCCCATCAGAGCATATGAGCATGACAGAGAGGGTTCAAGATGTTTTTGCCTTACCCTGCTGACTTGACAGAAACTGAGATTGAACACAAGGTATGTGTCACTCCAAATTCCTCTCACTGTCCAGAGCACAAATAAACAGCCAGCTACTGGAATAGTAGAAAGAATAAGCTGGAAACAGTGAGGGGAGGGGGAGGGGGGTGAAGGTGGGGGAAGGGGAGGGGAAAAGAGAGGGGAAGGGGGAGAGAATCCTGGTAATGCCCCCCCAAACATTTTCTCCCTTATTTCACCCTGAATTGGTACAGTGGGACAGAGAAGATGCTACAACCATAAACTTTTCCTCTCACCAATGCCCTCTTCCCTATTCAAGCACAAGGCTCACAGGTAGGAAGACTGAGGGTTAAATACAGGTAAGTCCCAGGCAGAAACCAGTGTGGGTTACAGCAGAATTACTAGAGGCACACGCATCTACAAACAGAGCAGAAGACTTTTTTCTGGCTTAAGTGGCGTGCAGAGAAGGCAGAGAGCAGGGGAGGGGGTCAGAAGCTAAGTAAGCTACTAAGAAGGAGAACACAGGTCAAGAGGCCAGATTTTACAGGGATGTGGGATCAGCTCTGGGGTTCAGGACAGAAATAGATGGGAGGTCTTAAGGATTCCTGGTACAGGCTTTGAGAAAAGCCTTTGTGAGTAAGATGCCTGAGGTGTTTTTAAATTATGCCATTTAAGATTTACATAGAGAAACATTTACATAGTACAAGTATCATTAATCATCTACCCACCCCTCTACCTCAACCATTCGGTTCCCCAAATATAGATTAGTTTTCCCCTGTTCCCCCTGCTCTCTTCCTCCTCTATTTTTCCCTTCACACATTTCTCTATACAGAATCTTTTATGTAACTCAAGATGTCTTGGGACTCACTCTATAGTTCTGGCTGTTCTCAAACTCAACAATCCTCTTGCCTCAGTATTTCAAGTACTTGGATTTCAAGTACTGAGCAGCAATTTCTAGTTTTCCAGTCTCTTTATATGTGTTGTTGTTTATTTTTATTTTATATGTATGATTACATTGCCTGCATATGTCTGTGCACCATGTATATGTAATGCCCACTGAGGCCAGAAGATAGTGGGGGATAGTGGTTGGAACTAGAGTTACAGCTGGTTGTGAGCAGTCATTTAGGTGCCGAGAATCAAACAGAGGTCCTTTTGAAGAACAGCCAGTGCTCTTAACATCCAAGCTATCTTTCCAGTCCCTCATTTCTCTTTTTAACACAAATGATTATATACTGTCTATAGACTCTGCACTTAAAAAGCCCATATTACCACATTATTTACAATAGAAAAAAAAACCTAGAATCAACATTTACCCTGGTTTGCTTTCCATTGATGTAATAAATAACATGGCCCAAAGCAACTTGGGGAAGGAAAAGGTTTATTTTACCTTACACTTCCTAGTCACGGTCATTTATTGAGGGTCTCCATAACTCAAGGAATAACCTGGGGGTAAGAAACTAAAGCAAAGACTAGGGAGAAGTGCTGCCTCCTGGCTTGCTCTTCATGGCTTGCTCAGCCCTTTTTAATATAATTCAGGACCACTTGCCCAGGGGTGGCATCACCCACAGTGAACTGGACCCTCCCTCATCAACCAGAAATCAAGAAAATGCCCCATAGATATGCCCACAGACCAATATGATGGAGATAATTGGAAAAATGTGTTATACAACATAATATAACAAAACAAACAAAAAAATCTAACTAAACAAACAAAAAAAATCTGTTGTATGTGACAACAAGAAGAACCATGAGGGCATTGGCTATGTGAAATGACCCAGTGGATCCTCACTGGATAAGTGAAATGACCCAGTGGATTCTCATTGGCTAAGTGAAATAACCCAGTGGATCCTCATTGGCTAACTGAAATGACCCAGTGGATCCTCATTGGCTAAGTGAAATGACCCAGTGGAATGTAATGATAATGGTGCTGCTGCCTCTCAAGCTGGGCAACGAATAAATGTACTGTTGTGGCTGAGGAACACTGGAAAGACAATAGATTGAGGTCCCAGTCATGTGCAGAGAGTGAAGTCCTCAGGATATGGGATGCGGGGATGGGAGTATGCAGGAAGTTGGAAAAGCAGAAGCACTGGTCAGAGAGAGGGAGGTCTGCTGGATCACAAAGTAGTGAGGACAGGAAGAGAAAGACAGAGGCCATGTGATTGGAGGACCTTTTGATTGTTAAAATGATTGTTAAGTCAGGAGAAACATTGATACTCACAAAAAGACAAATGCTACGTGACTCCATTTACATAGGTACACGTAGACTAGAGGAGTTGAATTCAGGATGACAAACTGGAGAATGCTGTTTGGCAAGTGTGAGGACAGGGACATGGGTGTTTTTGGTGAGTGTACTTTCAATCATGTTGGGTAGGGGAGGCCTGGACATGTGTCATACTAGGTGTCTGTGCTTCACAACATTATATTGCATGGTTAGGAACTCCTGCGAGCAGTTTTTATGTTGTTGGGTTATTTTTAAATAAAAGTAATATTTTAAAGAGCATTCTCTATCAGTATTTCACTGTTTAAAAGCTCCACAATCCATGCATTTACTCCTTAGCTGAATATTTTTATCTTTGCTATAAATTAAAAAAAATACATTGGTTTTGTGCTACATACCTGTACTATCATCCCTTGGGAGGTGAAAGTGGGAGGATCAGGAGTTAAAGGTCATTCTTAACTACATAGCAAATTAGAGCCTAGCCTGGGCTACATGAGACTCTGTCTCAAAAAAAGAAAAAGAAAAGAAAGAGAGAAAAATCTCTTAAATTGCCTATTTTATGTATATATGTATGGTCTATGTGCATGTATGCCACATGTGTGTAGGTTTCCATGGAACACAGACGGTGTCAGATTTCCTAGAGCTGGAGTTTCAGGCTGCTGTGAGCTTCCCGACTTGGGTATTGTGAACCAAACTCTTCTCCTGTGGAAGTGTGCTTCTATAAGCTGGAAGTCATCTCTCCAGCTCCTAAAGTTACTTTTGATGTCTGGACTGGATTTCCTTACCGATTGTGCAGTCCTGAGTTGTGCTCAACCCTCTATGTTTACTAGCTTCTGTCTATCTCTAAGTCTTTAAAAATCATTTCTTAAGGCTACATATCTGTGTGTGCCTATATAATCGTATATGTACATATAACTTCAGATAGTCATAGAGTTTAGAAGAGGGCATCAAATCTCCCAGAGCTGGAGTTACAGGTGGTTGTGAGCTTCCTGATAAGGTCTTTTGCAAGAGCAATATGTGCCCTCACTGCCTCTCGCTGATCAGAAGTCAATACAACACTAAAATCAAGGCAGCATCTGAGACTACATGGATCTGGCTTTCCACCATCCTTTATCAGGGGAAATGACCTAAAGATGGACTTCTGTACAGACGGTATCCAAACATAATACAGTAATACGACTATTCAATTTAAAACTACTAAAGAATTTAGTGCTAGCCTAGCTTCCCTTGACCCTGAGGGCTTGCTCATCCATCGTATTCCTCCTTGGAATTCCCCCTTCCACAGCTACTAGTGAGCTAACATTAGATGTAGCAAGGAACAGCCATGTCCTGGCTTTACCACTAGGGTCAAGTTTTAGGTAAGTGCTTACCCTCACTGTTTTCAGTTTTCAATATTTTGAATGCGTGATCTGATGCATGTATTTGGGAAGCATTTCATGGATGGGAACTTATTTTCTATTCCTGTGCCATTTCCAGGGCACTAAGCACACAAAACATCACACAGCTAGTATCTGCACACACTAATTTCACAACTACCTGGACCTAGGGAGGGCCAGCCTCCAGAAGCACATGTTCTCAATTAGCAGGAACGTTTTCTTCCTTCGGGAAGGTTTAAGGGATTCAAGAATCTCACCTAGATACTCTTGTGAAAATCCTCTGAACTCAGAGGCCCAGAAGCTCCAACCAAGTCTCTTTTCCCAGAGGTGGGACGGACTCTTCCCAATGCCTGCTGGCCATTTCCAAAAGGATACTCAACTGTTGCTGGCACAGGGCAGTTTCATTAATGTTTGCATGGTAAAATGAATGACATGAAAATCAAAACCAAACCGCTTCCTTCTAAACTTCTTTGCAAAGGTAGATAGTGTTTAAAGCAGTGCAGCTCCTTTCCATCCAGCAGACCCACTTTAACTCAAAATTCACCATTTTCTTGTACTCGGCCCTTGCTTGCTGCCAGGACTTCACACTATGGCTTCCTCTTGAACAAAAGTTCCTGATCCAAGGTTGGATCTTATTGTGGCCTGGCTTTCACCCAGACGTGTCCGCAGCTGGCACCCTACAGATCACCAGGGTTTACTTCCACTCCCTCCCAGGCTAGGCTCCAACCTCAGCCGTCTTTCTTCCAGACTCCACCTCTGGCCCAGGCCCTCCGCCAGTGGTCCCGCCCACGTACCCTCCTTCTGCAGCGTCGCCCCACCTCTTTGGCTTTGACTCCGCCCCTCATGCACACGCCCCTCTCTCCCCCTCAGGCTTCAGCCTCTGCTAGCTAGGGGCCATCCACCCACCCTCACCTCTGAGAGCAACGGGGCCAGATGCTCCAGTGGCACCGCGGGCAGGTCCCCGCAGAGCACCGTGCCGCGGAGGCTGTGATTTCCCGGAGGCTCGGACCTGGTGCGCAAGAAAAAAAGTCCCTTGGCGCGAGCCTGGCTAGGCTCCGGTCCTGCGTCCAGACCGGGTCTCACCACCAGGCCCCCGGGCCCGGACTGAACCACCAGCAGCGGCCGCGGATCCGAGGCAGCATGGTGATCCAGGAAGGCCTGTAGCAGCCGCTCCGCCTCTGGTGTGCCTGCGCAGCGCTCCCAGGTGCCAGCAGCTGGACGCAGGCTCCGAGCCACAAAAGTCCCCAGGAGCCGCAGCCTCGGGTCTCCACGCTCCTCGTCCCCAGACTCCGCCAGCGCTGCCTGCTCCTCCGCATGGGGCATCGCGCTTTGCCAGCTGCAGCGTCCGTTTCCCTAGCGACGGGGATGCCAGGCCCTCCCGCCTCTGCTCTCCTTATATTGGGCACTGGACTCTAGCTCCGCCCCACTAAGTTAATAAGGTAGGCAGGGGCTGAGGAGGGGCGGGGTCGCGTCGTTGTTGCTGGGAAACTGGTGGAGGCTCTAGGCTGGTCTGGTAGACTAGACATGAACTGAAGACTGCAAGGCAAAGGCTTGTGTGGGATTCTTTTGTCTAAGGTCAGATTAAAGTCTTCAGACGCCTCCATACACAAACTGCATCGTTCTCTTACCCTGTCCTAAATATATAATTTAAAAAGTTAATCCCCGTGCCAAATATAATACCATGAATGTAAGAAAGTTGAATGCAATACATATTTATTTTTCCAAGATAACAACTCAAATACTTCCGGAGAATGCTGTTGGATAGAACTTTTTTCCCCCTTCAAATTATGAGCTGACAGAGACATGCGACCTGTTGGTGACACGGGACTTAATTGTTTCATTGTTTCATTTAAATTTGGAATTAAATAGGTATGCATGGCTAGTCATCACTTCGGATGTCTCCTCTTCAGACATTTATAATAAATTATTGTAAAAACTATTCTCCAGTACCTTGCTCTGTCTGCACATTCATTTACCAAAAGGGCAACTCTACTGGGTGATGTGATTCCATGGGAGTGACCTGAGGTCAATTCTTAAATGCACTGAAGCGCTTCTAAATATGCAGCATGCTCTCCCCTTCTGACCTGGAAAATTATCATTCCTCATAGATTCAATCCTTGTCCACCATCAGAATCAACCGCTTGGGTCTTCGTATGCATGTGTGAATGAAGGTGAAGGTCGTGTGTGTATCAAGGAAAAGGACACTCAGCGAGAGGCCTGCGTGTCTGCAAGAATCTCCTGTCTGCTCCTCCACTCTGATTGTATTACCTTCCAGGGACTGCGGGGTTTCTTAGTAAAGTGAATGCTTACAACAGACTTCAAGAAATATTAACAGCGTGAAACTTATCAATGGCAGCTTGGCTTAATAAGACCCCCCCCCAACTCTGCCCCAGGACACCACCAGTGCCTGGAAGCCAAAATAATTGATTTCTCAATAAATGGGACCCAGGGGTTCTGTGATGAAAACGTTTGCATTAGAAAATGGATCTTTGCGTCTATAAAGAGTGTTTTATCATTGCCGCATTAAACAACAAGTGGAGGAATTATGAAGAAAGGGGCAAAATGAATCTGACAATTGATATTTCCTAAAAGACATTGGGGAAAATAGAAATGCTGGAGGATTCTTACATATCTTAATTCCTTCCTTCCCTCCTTTCTTCCTTGCTTGCCTCCTTCTACCCTCCCTTCTTCTCTTCTTCCCTCCTTCCCATAAGGAGTGGTTATGGCCATTTTGGGTGGCAGATCTCCAATGTGTTAATCTGCTTATGTTTTATAGAGGGAGTGAACTTATTTACTTCCTCTGGGCCTTTCAAATAAAATTTGTGCCCCTCTCACCCTGGCTTTGTTTCCACTTTATCTTGGTTGTTCTCATACCCCAACATATACAAAAACTGGGTGAATGATGGAACGGGAGGATGCGGATGGGAAAACTTACTTTGCAAGCACAAGGGCCAGAGTTCAACCTCCCTAGGGCCTATACTAAAGCTTTGCATAGCTGTGCATACCTGTAGTCCTTCCCTTAGTGGTCAGTGACAGGTGGATCCTGAGAGCTCCCTGGCTAGTTAGCCAGCAGTGAACTTCTGATCCACTGAGAGAAACAGGGCAGAGAGCCATAGAGAAAGATTCCCTACATCATGTTCTGACTGGTATGGGGGCATATGTGTACATATAAGTATGTATGTACACATATGTGATATACATAGAAAGAATGAATGAGTTCCTGAAGATATCTGTCTAAGGCGAACACCGCCATCTGTTTTTTTCTCTATAACACACCTGTTCATTTTAGATGTTAATTTAAAAAAATTCCTTGATAGGTCTTATTAAAAACAATTGATTTTTAAAAATATATATTGAATGAGAAACTACCCTCAAATCTAGCAGTTTAAAGTACTGGTAAAAACTTAACCCAGACATTTGGTGAGGATTTTGACATTAGCTTGTCTTGATAGTTGTGGATTAGGATCTTTAGTGATGTTGAAGATAAAATAGCTCCCAGTAGGAGCTCTAACAATCATCCAGAGGCTTGAGCAGCCTTGGAGTGCTACCTGCAAGATGGCACACTCTCCACACTGGCAGGTCAAGGTTGAATGCTGGCAGGAGGCATTTTTTTTTAATCCATGGCCTCTTTGGCTTTAATTGCTAATATGTGTGTGTGTGTGTGTGTGTGTGTGTGTGTGTGTGTGTGTGTGTGTGTTCCTAAGTTCATACATACAACCTGCTCAGTCTAGACATTACTTGCCTGTATATATATTTTAGGGCTGACCATTTGGTATTGGATAACCAGTTGGTGGTTTGCATCCCTGGGGAAGACAGTTTCTCCTGCTCTCAACAAGTATTTGCCTGTAGTTCTTTGTCTAGGGTTGAGGCCTTGTGAGCTTCCCACATTAGCATGTGTATTGGTATTGTCCTTGTTCAGGTATGGGTTTTACTTTTACCATTGTCCTTTAACTTTACACAAGTTTACATCTATCTATCTATCCACATTGTGTTATATGAGACTATATCAAAAGGTGAGAAAGTTTACTCTATTTCATGGAAATGCTCATTGTTTTATTTATAAAATTATAATCAAATATTACAATAAAATAAATAAATATGTCTAGAACAGTTGCTCATGCCTATAATCCCTGCATGTGGAATACTAAGGTAGAGTAACCACAGCCAAGGCCAAGACTTACCTGAGATACATAGTAAGGTCCTGTCTCAAATAAATATAAATAAATAAACATATCAAGTATGGGATATCTGCTTGTAACCTCAACACTTAATAATAGAGACCAGAAGACCAGTAAGTCATTGTCCTTGGCTTCATAAAAAGTTTCAGCCACATTGTGTTTGTTATATGAGACTGTATCAAAAGGTGGGAAAGTTCACTCTATTTCAGGGAAATGCTCATTGTTTTATTTATAAAATTATTATCAAATATCCTAGAAATTAAACCTCATAATCAAGTGTGTTACAAGTGGTGTCTTTGTTATCCTGTCTAGTAGGCTTTGTCTCTTAATGTGCTTATTGACTTTGTTCAACCCAGTTGATTCATGGATGGGGAAGCAGTTCATCCTTTGGCTTTATAACAAGTACTCTTCTTTTTTCTCCTTCCCTTGTAACCACTTCTTGTTAGTCTCCTTGACTTCCTCCTCTGTTTCTATCCCTTCAACATTATTATTACTGTCATCTGTCTAATGCCCTCTTTCTTCTCAATTTCCACCATCCCCTTGCATGAATTTGTTCATCCAAAGCAACAAGTCTTCCCTTTTGTCAAATAGTGCATGAGTACACACACACACACACACACACACACACACACACACACACACACACAC
>NW_021605438.1:50817-107094 GCF_004785775.1 Grammomys surdaster | reverse complement strand
CACACACACACACACACACACACACACACACACACACACACACACACTACCAGCCCACATTTAGGTAAGGTGTTGTATTTTGGATGAATACAACTTATCCCCTCAAACTGAGGAAGATTAGAAAGGGAAATTTAACTGGATGTAGGAAGAGAAAATGAACCCTTTATATCAGAGATTTGGTTTAAGTCTCTCTAAACAAGGATTATAATCTCTTTTCTGAAAAAAAAACTATTACAAATAATGTGTTATACCATATTTACAGTCAAAATATGTCTCAATATGTCTTAAATCTTTTGAATTTTTTGACCTATTTTTATCTTATCTGCCCGTACAACTATGCTATGAGTCCCATAAGTCACTTCATAATATTATTTATTAAAGTTGCTTAGGTGAAAATAAGTGTGGTGGTTTGAATGAGAATGGCCCCATAGGCTCATGTGTTTGAATCCTTGGTCCCTACTTGTTGGAACTGTTTGGGGAAGATAAGAAGCATGGCCTTGTTGGAGTAAGTGTGGTCTTGTTGGAGGAAGTGTATCACTGGGGCTGGGGTTTGAGGTTTCAAAAGCCCATGCTAGGCCCAGTCTCTTTCTCTGCCAGTCTGCTAATCTGCCTGCCTTCCTGCTTGCCTGTCTGCCTGCTTGTGTATTAGGATGTAAGCTCTGAGACACAAGACTGCCTACCTACTGCCATGTTTCCTGCCATAATGATAATGGACTAACCTCTAAAATTGTAAGCAAGCTGCTCCCAATTAAATGCTTTCTTTTATAAGAGTTACCTTGGTCATGTTGTTTATTCACAGCAAGAGAACAGTAACCAAGACAGTTGATACCAGGGATTGGTATTGATGTAACAGGACTGACCATATTGTTTGGAGGAATGTGGAAGACTTTGGGACTGTGAGTTAGGGAGCAGTGGAATGGTGTAAACAGGGCTTAATAAGCCATCCTAGTAGGAACATAAAAACAGTAGTGTTGAAATGCAATGTGGATTGTGGAGACCCAACTCAGAGGTTTCAGTGGGGAAGAATATTAGCAACTGGCCTAGAGACAATTATGATATTTTGGCAAAGAATGTGACTGCTTGTGCCCTTGTCCTAAAAATATGCCTGAGGCTAAATTGAAGAGTTAACGACATTGGAAAAAGAAAATTCAAGACAACCTAGTGTTGCTGTGTCCCTTGGTCACTAATAATCACTCTTATGCAGAGCTACAGTGTCAAAGAGCAAGCAGAGCAAAAAGAAATACAAAATGTACAGCTTGAGGAGAAAAGGAGAATCAGGAAATATACTGTTGGAGCCAAGTCCTGTGCACAAAGAGATAAAATGTTTGAAGAAAGGCCTGATTCAAAATGAAATAAACGAAGCACCCTCAAGACAAGTCCCAACCATGCTAAGCTTCCTAAGTGAAAAATACGTAAAGGAAAGCATCAACAATAGAAAGCTGTGCAAATGCAATTTGAGCGGGGGATGGGGGGTGAGGTGGGGGTGAGGGGCATATTCCAGCTTCAGCAAGTAGGACTTGATAGCTTCCATTATGTGGTTCCAGCTTTAGAGTCAAGAAGAACATAGGAAATGCAGTTTGAAATCTTCCTCCATGGTTAAAGAAAGCCAATGAGGCCTGTATTGTGGCAGGGAAGTCCCTGCATGAAGACCCAGAAAAGGCCACTGTATGAAGCTCCAAGGGTGAAGCTTGGTTTATGTTGGAGTCCTTGAGATATGGAGGATGTCAGAGCTGAGGGATACCTGCCAAAAAGAGCTCTATACTGGGTATGACACAAGATGAGAGTAGCCGTCAGAAAAATGAGAAGAGAAGAACCATCTAAGTCCTTTGCCATCATACATAGAGATATACAGGATTTCAAATTTGTCATGTTGGGCTTTGCTCTCCCTTTGGTATAGAATTTCTCTCCTTCACTTTGGAATAATAATGTATATTCAGTACCACTGTATGTTGAAAATGTGTTATTTGCATTTTTGGTTTGGTCTTTATGAGGAGTTACAGTTAAGAGATTCCCTTGAGTCTCAGAAGAGACCTTTGAGCAGTTTTGAGACTGAGGAAGACATTTGGGGACTACATAAATTTTGAATTGTGATATGGTTACAAGGCCATGGGGCTGAGGAAGTGGGATGTGGTGGTTTGAATGAGAACATTCCCCAAAGGCTTATATCTTTGAACATTTAGTCACTAGTTAGTGAAACTTTTTGAGAAGGATTAGGAGGCTATGACCCTAAGATGTGGACATATACTTCATGCGACAGTCATGTTTATGTAGCATTACAATAGTTATGTATACAATCTTGGGGATTTTAAAGTTACATTTCTCAAAGGATATGATTTAGAGCACTGTCTAAAGATCAAGTATTTAAGTGAAGATTAGAAGTTTAAAACGTATGCTTTGGTTTAATTATTGTTTTCATCAATATATTTAATGAATTTTGGTTATTTCACCAACCATTGCTGTAAAGGTTAGTTTTAATTGTCAAGTTAACACAACCTTGAATGGGAAGAAAACCTCTATGAAGGGTGTCTATATTAAGTGGACCTAAGGGCATGTCCATGGAGAATTTTCTCAGTTAAGTTATTAAGCTCCAGACTACTGTGGGTAGCACCATTAACTAGGCAGAGGGTATGGAACTGTCCAAGAGTGGAGAAATCAAGAGGAACACAAACAATCATGTGAGACACATGCATTCCTCTTCCTCTCCTCCTAACTATAGATATGATGTGACTAGCTGAAATTCCCACCTTGAGTTTCTCACAGTGATGGACTATAACCTGGAATTAGAAGCTACAATAATCCCTTCTAAAGATATAATAAACCAAACATTTCAGTAAAGGCTTAAAGTCAAAAATGTATGAGCCTTAGGTTATTTTTTTTTGTCATAGCAACAGAAATCAAAGCAAATGTTTGCCTCCTCTCATACCCTCCAACTCCTGCTGAGTACTCTTCTTCTCAAGAGTACTGAGTACTGAGTACTCCTCCTCCTACCATCATGTCTTTCGCATTTTGTTTGCATGAGTGTGGGTGTAGGATTCTTTACTGGCACACAGGTGACATACGAGTGGCCACACAACTGAAGAAAATGGCTCCTCTTACCCCACAGCCATTAATGTCCATGGTGCAATGTTGACAGAGACCATCTTGTGCATGCATCATTGAGGTTACCATGACTGCAATGAATTTATGAGTTCAATGGTCATATGCTGTTCCAGTGTCAACACTCCTCTCCAACTCCTAGTCATACATTCTTTCTGCTTCTTTTTTAATATCTGCTCTGTCTTGAGGGGAGGGGTGATATAGATATGCTGTTTAGAGCTGAGCTGCCAACAGTCGAATGAATATTCTCAGCATTTTTGACCAATATAGAGTCTGTGCTTTAACCATTATCTACTGCAGATGGAAGCTTCTGTGACCAATGCTGAAATCAAAACTAAGCTAAGTATAAACAGACAGTTAGAAGGTAATTTGACATATGTCCTCTTAGGAAAAAACAAGTACTAGGTTCTTCATTAAGGCCCATAACTTCACGGCCATGGACTGTTGAGTAGATGTTTAGTGTCTTAAGTGGGGCAGGCCTCAGATCCAAACAAAAAGAGTTTGGTTACTCCCTTAACAATCATTCTATTATTGCGCCAGTGGTTGTGTCATTCCTGGTAGGTTGATATTGTAGTTCACAGGGCTCACTGATGAATAAGACTGTTGATGACTTTTCTCTCCAGCAGTGTGGAACATTATGAAAGATAGGTAGTGGAGAATAAGCTCAGTCCAACTTCATTTCTCTACAGCATACAATTATAGCATGTGGTGTGTCTATCTACTAATGAACAGCTAAGAGGAATGACAATAACCTGTTTTCCTTTAGGGGCCTCTGGAACCTCCCTAACCAGCAACTCAGGAAAGCATTACACACCTGGAACTGGAATTTTATTTATAAGCATATGAGTTATCGGAACAGTATCATATACCCATGCAGTATGCCCCCATTCAAACTATTAAAAATTATATATATATTTGGGTTTTTTCGTGACAGGGTTTCTCTGTGTAGCCTTGGCTGTCCTGGAACTCACTCTGTAGACCAGGCTGGCCTCGAACTCAGAAATCTGCCTGCCTCTGCCTCCCAAGTGCTGGGATTAAAGGCGTGCACCACCACTGCCCAGCAAAAATTATATTTTTTAATTGGATTTAAAATATTAAGTTTTTGTGCAACTTTTTCACATATCTTTAGTTTCAGTTAATCCTCTCTTTTAATCCATTTATGACTCCATTGACTACCCTTGTCCCTGATTAAACCTTATCAACCCCACCTCTGCTTTTGAATCATTGATGCTCTATGCTCTCCCAATTAAGGGCTATTTATTCTTGTCCCGTCCTCTAACAACCCCTCTCTAGCTTCATGTCTTCTACCTGCACAACAAAGTAAACATGCAAATCTAAATATGTGAAACTTGGATCCACATATGAACAAATGTGCTGTATTTGTCTTTCTGGGCCTGGCTTAATTCACTATGCATATTGTGAGTATATTCTTTTTCAGTTCCATTCATTTTCCTGCAAATTTCATTGTAACTAAGTAGAATTCCACTGCTTATTCCTCACAGTCCTGATTTACTTCCCTCACTATGGCACAGCAGTGGACAGAGATATGCAAGTATCTCTGTAGTAGGATACAGAAACAATTGGGTATATGCTCTATAGTAATGTAGCTGAGTCACATGATCATTCTTTCCTTATGAGAAAGATACACAGCATAACACAGTGGCTGAACTATTTTACAGTTCAATATCAAACACATGTTCTCCTTTCTCTATGTCCTCACTAGTATTTGTATTTCTGATGAGGGCCATTATGCCTGGGGTGAGATAGAATCCAAAATCATTTTAAGTTGCATTTCTCTGATCGCTAATGATATTGAATAGTTTAAAAATGTTTGTTAATTATTTGTGTTTCTTCTTTTGTAAACTCTATTCATTTCTATAGCCTATGTTGGGTTAGGTTATTTTACTGATGGTTTTTTATTTTTGAATTTCATTGTATAGTCAAGATATTAATCCTCCCTCAGATATATAACTAGTGAAGATTTTCGCCCATTCTGTAGGCTGTTTTTTCAGTTGATGGATGGTTTCCTTTTCTATACAAACACTCTGTAATTTGTTATACAGACACTCTGTAATTTCCTGAGGTTCGATTCTGTCAGCTGTTGGTCTGATTTCCTGAATATCCAGAGTTGTATCCAGAAGAGCCTTACCCATGCTTGTGTTTTTAAGTATTTTCCCTTCTATCAGTTTGTTACACTCAAGGCTTCCATATATTTGGAATTGATTTTTGTACAGAGTGAGAGATAAATATCTACTTTCATTTTTCTACCTCCAGATATTCAATTTCCCCAGTACCATCTGCTGAGAGGCTGTCAGTTCGCCAATGTGTATTTTTAGATTCTTTTAAACGATCTTTGTAAATGATCTGGCTATAGCTTTGTGAATTTATACAAGTCCTCTGTTCTATCCCATTGACTTACATGTCTGTTTTTGTGCCAGTTACATGCTGCTTTTATGACTATGACTCTGTAATATAACTTGAAAACAATAGGCAACACTTCTAACATTGTTACTACTCACCAGAACTTTGGCTATACAGGGTCTTCTATGCTTCCATATAAATTTAAAACTTTGGTCTATTTCTGGAGAGAATTGTGTTGGAATTTAGTTGGGAAGTATATTGAATCTGTATATTGCTTTTGGTAGGGCAACTATTTTCACAAAATTACTTGTAATTCATGAACAATAGAGGCATCGCCATCTCTAACACCCTCTTCAGTTTTCTTCTTTAACATTTGAAAGCTGGCTCTCTAGAGATACTTACTTCCTTGATGAAGCTTAGTCCCAGGTGTTTTATCTATTTATTTTGAACTATTGATAATGGCATAATTCCAACTGATTCATCATCAGTGCTCACTGTGAAGAATTGTTATGGCCTCTTGATGGGTTGTATATTTAATTAGCGGAGACTGCCCTTCTTTGTCTCTCGTGACTAGTTTTGTTTTGAAGCCTACATTTGTCAGATACTAGAATAGCAACATATACTTGTTGCTTAGTTTTCTCTGCCTGGAATACCTTTACCATCCTTTCCCCAAAAGATAATTAATATTTATCTTTGATGGTGAGGTGTGTTTCTTAGAAGTACCAAACAAATCAAATGTATCCAACTTTTTTTTTTTTGGTTTAGTTTTTCGAGACAGGGTTTCTCTGTGTAGCCCTGGCTGTCCTGGAACTCACTCTGTAGACCAGGCTAGCCTCGAACTCTCGAACTCAGAAATCTGCCTGCCTCTACCTCCCAAGTGCTGGGATTAAAGTCATGCGCCACCACTGCCCGGCTCCAACTTCTTTTTATTTCTCTTTTTATACATTTGTTTCAATTTATGTTGAGTCTCTCTCTCTCTCTCTCTCTCTCTCTCTCTCTCTCTCTCTCTCTGTGTGTGTGTGTGTGTGTGTGTGTGTGCACGTACATGTGCTTGCATGTTGGGCTCTGATGATGCCACTGCAGTACAAGTCTTTTTGAAACTGCACTTTGTTTCTGATCTGCTGGTCTCCATAGTCAATGGGGAGGAGCCTTAGCATGTCTATTGCTGTCTGATCATTGTTTTTCAGATGTTCCCAGATTGCTCCCTGAAGACTATCACTGACCATGCTTGAGTGTTGTCTACCATCTTGAGTCCTCTTACTTAATGTTTTTTGTAAAAAATGTTCTCTGTGTTAATCAATCACTATTTACTGCAAAAAAGCTCCTCTTATGCTGGATAACCCAATTTACTAATTTATGGGCATAGTGATAAGTTATTAGGAGTCAGTTTATTACTATGCCCATTTAGTTAAACCCAGAGACCCATAACTGGACAGAGGGAATAGGAGCTGCATAATGCTCAGCACCAACTGTGGTATCTATATCGTATCTGCTCTCCAATAGATCATGATGAAAGAGGACCAGAAAGAATGTAAGCTTCATAGGTAGTGGATGACTACAAGAAACAGTGTTCTCTGGGCACGACAAGGTACATATGAACTAACAGTAGTTGTGACAGCATGCACAAGACTTGTATAGGTTCAGACCAAACAAATGGCAGCATGGTGGTTGGTGTGGGGGGGAATAAAGGCCCATCCTACCACCCATACTGGCTAAGGAGCTATTAGTAGTTGATAGCTTTTGCAAGAGTGCAGTTCTGATGGGTTGACCACCCATCAGTGACAGCAACACACCCAAAAGCAATATGAACAAACTGGATGAGTTAGGTAGGGAGATGGGGTAAGGCTGGATGTGTGGGGAAGAGGGGATAAATCTAGGAGGAGTTGAAGAAGGGAGTGAATATAGTTAAATGCATTGTATGAAATTCTCAACTAATGAAATGATGAAAGACAATTTTCTTTCAGAAATGAAATTAAAGTAGTTTTATAAGTCACTGTTTAGATTTAGGGTTGAGAGAAGGATGCTAAGATAGCAACATTCAAGATTAGAAGCATTCCAATCCTAAGGAAGCAGGATGTGTTTTAACATCCTAATCTAAGATGTCTTTAGGAAAACACATATTATCTCTGTAGGCAGTTGAGTTTTATCAGTTGTGTAAAAGTGTATTCTATCGAAGTCAGCAGTAAAGGTGAATCAGACTCCGCGGTGAGGGCTCTGTCTTCATGTCTCAGGTCTCCTTAGTTTTCTGTTTTCTATCCTGCTTTATGGACAACTGCCTTTTTCATAAGTGTGCCTTTGTTACTGGTGGTTGGGGTCTGTGAAAGGTGATTCCCAGTTCTAGGCTTCTTATTCAAGAAATTGAAATAGAAGCCAACATATTTGTAGAAATAGCAAATAAAGTTAAGAAAAAAGCAAGACTCTGAGAGAGAACACATGAGTAAGATACTCAAAGGCTCTAGGTCACATTCTGGGGTGTAAGGGAAGAAAGAAATGGTTACTAGCTGTGTAACTTGGGTGTTCTTTGTTTTGATTGATAGGTGTACCAGCTGGTTTTGTGTGTCAACTTGACACAGGCTGGAGTTATCACAGAGAAAGAGCCTTCTTTGTGGAAATGCCTCCATGAGGATCCAGCTGTAAGATATTTTCTCAGTTAGTGATCAAGGGGGGAGAGCCTAGTGGGTGGTACCACTGGTAGGCTGGTAGTCTTGGGTTCTATAAGAAAGCAAGTTGAGAAACCAGGGGAAAAAATCCAGTAAGCAGCACCCCTCCATGGCCTCTGTATCAGCTCCTGTGTCCGAGTTCCTGCCCTGTGTGAGCTCCTGTCCTGACTTCCTTTGGTCAAAAGCAATGTGGAAGTGTAAGCTGAAAAAAACCTTTCCTTCCTAACTTGCTTCTAGGTCATGTTTTGTGCAGGAATACAAACCTTGACTAAGAAAATAGGTTAGGTTCCTTCCCATAATGCATCTGATTTTAATCACATGCATTCTCAATTATGTGTAGGCATGAGAGAGTAAATAGATTTTCTCTAAAAGTTTGGACTGGGTCAGCCTTCCTTGCTTTCATACCCAGATACATTAGAGATAGATTAAAATAGAATCTGTCTAAGTTGACTTGTCAGAAACAGAGAAACACACACTGTTGACAGACTGGTGTTTATGAAGCCTGATGCAGAACTGGGTATGAGGGGGTTTGAGATAGCTAGATGCACAGTTTTGGAGTAATGCATGTGTGTAGTACATACAGGTAAAGATCTAGGTCTCTGAAATGTCATTGTTCCTGTTCATAATTAAGATTAAATAGAGTCCTGGGGTGATAAACTGTCTCTTCAACATGCCTGCCTCAACTCTACCAGCTATTATGAAGCTCAGGAGAAGGATCATGAGTTCAAGTCTAGCCTGATCTACAGAGTAAGTTAAAAATCAGTTTGCAACTTAATAAGATCCCTCTTCAAATAAAATGCAAAGACAGTTAGGGGTACAGCTTTTGGCAGTGTACTCAGCCTGTGTTAGATCCTGAGTTCAATCCCCATTACAGAGGTGTGCCAGGAGAAGAGGGGTGGAGTCCCCTCTCATCTCTCAATCCTTACACCTAAAATAAACCCTTTTTCCTAATAAACTCCAAGTATGCATCATACCATCTGGCCTCAAGTTCTTTTCTGTGATGTAAGTGAACATCTCACATTAACCCAAGGAGAATTTTCCAGGCTGCTCTTACACTTCCAGCTTACGTCTCTACTGCTGAGGAAACCTCTATAGAGATGCTGAACTTAGTGTATGAGAGAAGTTGAAAGCTAGCTTGATGTTTGTATATTTGTAGGCAATGTGTTGAAATTACCTGAATATTTGTATGTGAGTGTATGTGTAATTTACAATATTTTGGGTGAGAAATAAAGCCTGTTTGATGGCTTTTGACCCAAAATTAAGAGTGTACTCAGTTCTCATCGGGCAGTGTTTCTCCTCAACTGGATGGGTATTTAGTATTTCACATTTTGACTTCCTGCTTTGGTTTTCTGATAATATAAACCAATAGAATATGCTGACAGTTATGAGTAGGGAATACATCCTGAGATAGTTGCTGGGGGTTTTCATGTGTCTTCGTGCTGTCCAATGACTCTCTAACCAGTGAGTTAGCGACACTCTCTGGGGAGCAAAGATTCTTCCTCAAATGTTCCTTTGACTCTGAGTCACTTTTAGAACAAATGAAAGATGATAGCTGTGATAGCCACACTATTAATTTT
Organism: Grammomys surdaster; assembly: GCF_004785775.1. Lineage (NCBI taxonomy): Eukaryota > Metazoa > Chordata > Mammalia > Rodentia > Muridae > Grammomys > Grammomys surdaster. The sequence goes on along the minus strand of NW_021605438.1, from coordinate 97,400 downwards.
CTTATATTGTAATAACCAAGCACACAAAGGGAGGAAAAGCTTTGCATTGTTGTGGATGTGTGTTTTAACTTTAAAACTTGGCTTTGAATATACAGGGCACAGTAGGCAGACTAAGAGGTTATCTATCTAAATCATAGATGTGGACTACACTAAGCATATTTCCTCCCAAAGAAGATAGAAGAGACTTCTAAGATACAGAAGTAGTTTGAGGAAACAAAAGAGTAGACTTGTAATCCCAGTTGTATGGAAGCTAGGGCAAGGTGGCAAGTTCGACTTATGTGTGCGATATAGACAGAGTTTAATGTCATCTCAGGCAACTCAATGAGAACTAGTCACAAAAGAAAACATAATTTAAAAGACACTTGGAATATTGCTCAGTGGTGGGATGCTTGACTGGAATGTCCAGATCTCTGGTTTGATTGACATCAGGACAACAAGTAAGGAAACAACAACAATGAAACACCCTGGACAGAGCATTATTTCAGGTAGATCTAGGAGAAAGGAAGTGGTGTCGGTGAAGGTGGAAATACCCAGATGTCCAGAGAAATGTGACACCTGGGCTATGCTCCCCTAGAAAGTCAGGGAAAGCTCCAGGCCTTCATGCAACCCAAACCCTGTGAGGCAGCAGAGGCAGGACTAAGGAGAGGGGCTGGAAAGCGTCTTGATGATGCCATATCCAATCATACAACAGTGACAGGAACTGAAAGCTTTTACAATCTTTGTAGTCAGGAGGAAGAGAGCTAAAACCACTTAGAGACTCCGTTTGGAGTTATACCAAGGAGACAGCCTAAGTAGCTGTGTTGCTTAGAGGTGTCACTAGCTGAGAACATATGGTTATAACGCCTACATAAGGCCAGATACAATCAAACATGCCTATGATCCCAGGGCATGGGAGGATGAGGCAGGAGAATTCTAAGTTCCAGGTTAGTCTGGGCTACGCAGAAAGATACTGCCTCAAAATAATAAACAAACAAATAATTAAGTCCATACAAAATGTCTTTTCAGCAAGGACAAAGGGCAGTTTATATCAAGTGACCCCTCTCCTGATAGCTTGATCATGTATATGCTGCCTGGGATCTAGAAGCACCCGGCCACACACAGAGACACACAGAGTGACTAGTTAATTGGACCTGTGGGCCTGACAGACTGTTCCCTGAAGCCACTGGATAAAAGTGGGAAGGATCGGTGTTATTCTTCAAGTGACAGAGAGCTCAGCAGAGAAACTAGAGTTTACAGGAGTACAGAAAGCTGCAAGGCAAGGGCTGGAATAGTACCTGATCAGAACAGCAGCACACTGCCCTGGAATGGGTGAAATAGCCTTAATCTGTGGAGGACTGTGGGAAGCCAGAGCACCTTGTTTCAGAACACCAGCTTCCAATCAGAGAGACATTCAAAAGCATGTCTACCAGAAACATAAAGGGAGTTCCTGGAACTGGTCACTCTGTCCCTGGGGAACATGGGCAGAAAAGGCATAAGCTGAATTTCAGATAAGCAATGAATAAAAATATTAGTAATACCCGAACTATTACATAAAATGCATACTGAAGTGGGGCATATTTAATACAAAAATATCGCTATTGAAATTTTTTATTTTTGCTTGGTTTGTTGGCTTTTCATGACAAGGTCTCCCTGTGAAGTTCTGGCTGGCCTAGAAATTGCTATGTAGACCATGCTGGCAGTCTTCCTGTCTCAGCCTCTCAGGTCCTAGGACTGCAGGAATGAGCTATTATGTCTGGCTTGCCCTTTTGCTTTGAGATAAAATTTCACTATGTATTCTAGACATGTAACGTAACAGATGTGGGCCATCACAGCTAGCCACAGATCCTATGCCCTTCTACTAACTATTGGATAGTTTTTGTTTAAGAAACTCTCATCCCCTAGGCCCCTAAGTAAACTAGCCCTAACCCATATATTTCCAGAAAACTCTGTTCCTAGTTCTTTTGAAGCAGATGTCTTGGTTCATTTTTTTATGTCTTGTTCCCAATCAACAATGCTTCATGCTAATTTAATCCCATTCGGACAGTAGAACCAGATAGATATTTGGTTTGAATGTTGAGGTAAATGAGGGATTTCTGTTTTCAAGTTGTTTTGAACTTGGGAGTACAGAGAATAAAGCTTGGCAGCCACATGGGCTCCAAGCCCAGGTAAGAGGATAAGAGCTATCTGAAAGTGGAGCTCGGAGAATGGAAGGGAGCTGAGAGATGGAGAAGAGGAAGTGAATCCCTATGACATGGCTCTCTCTCTCTCTCTCTCCCTCTCTCTCTCTCCCTCCCTCTCTCTCTCTCTCTCTGTCTCTCTCTCTCTCTCACACGCACACACACACACAGATACATACACCACACACATGCACCACATACATACACCATACAACACACAGACATGCCACACATCATACACACCACACACACACTCACATGCAGAACTTCTTTGTATGAGCATGTTCCATCTCAGAAGACAAGCTTCAGTTCTGTCTATCCCTCATTAAATGTGAGTAGCAACTAATGCACAAGGAAACAAAATTACAGATGTTTATTGGTAAGCCAGGAAGAGTCCTTCAAGGAAACAATTGAAGGAGAACACAAAGAAGCCACTTCCTGGGTTATTTCTGTAGTGGGAGGGGGGCTTCTTTAATCCTTTCAGTTAACACATAAAAGCTACAGATCATAGGCAGGACCCTCAGTTTTCACCCTGCTTTTCAATGAAAGCAGTTACCAGAAATTAATATGGGCAGATTTTCTTGCGTTAACTCTCTACTCTATGTTTAATTCCCAAAAGGGTGAAAGAAATACTTACTTAATTAAACCTGCTAAACAATAATAGTCCCACTTACTTTCACGTACACTTGTCTTGCAGAAATATGCAATGAAGAGCTGATGAAGCTATTTTTAAAACTGAGTTCCACATACTACTTAATTATAATCATCTATAGAGTGTAACTTGCATTTTACACCACAGGATACGGGTGGGAAGAATCAGGAATGCTGCAGCGCAAACACACTTTCTTGGCTCTTTCTTTCGACAATTGTGAGAATTCTTTGGCGTGGGGTGAACCTAGTTCTTAGACATAGCCCCCATGGTTTTAGAGGAAATTAGACTTCTCAAAGACCTTTAGAGGCAGTTTTTGGTGGTACAGAGCTTATAAAGTTATGTGACACATATTCATTTGTGAATGCAATTTGACAAATTATGTTTAGCTTTGAGCTGGTCAGAGTGGATCAAATTATTTCCAGGGCACAGTGGGACAGTGTCCATGGAGAGGAGGTTTCCACATGGTTATAGGTAAGTTCCACTGGTGTGTGTAGCTCTCTCTGCATGGTTTCTCAATGCAGCTGCAGCTTAAATCACTTGGGGATATTTTCATACATGACCAGGGGCTGGGACTGGCAAACATTGCACAGCAAATGCTTATTCACAAGGCCCTGGGCCTGGAAAATGATCACCCTGCCCTTTCCCAGAATAGCCGAGCCACTACTAGGTCCCAAACCTGGGCATCTGTTGGAAGATCTCTAGGTGACTCCATTGCATCCCAAGGAAGAGAACCACTAGTGGACTGAAAAAAATCTTTATGAAGAAGTAGAGGCACTTAGATCCTTTTTTGATGTTTTCTTTTTTCAATCACATACACTGAGGTTGGAGAGATGGCTCCATTAATAAGAGCCCTGGCTGTTCTTCCAAAGGACCCAGGTTTGATTCCCAGCACCCACATGGCAGCTCATAATTGTCTTTATATCTAGTACCAGAAGATGCAGTGCCCTCTTCTGGAATCTGCAGGCACTGCATGGACATGGTGTACAGACATACATGCAGGCAAAATATCAATTAAACACAAACATAATTTCTATGTGGGATAAAAATAGGGAAAACTCAAAGAAAAGACAAAAGTAAGAGGCAAATGATGGCTGATGGCATAAATCCCATTGGGAACACACTCTGCAACCATTCATTAATGATAATAGATGTTTACCTCCTAACAAGGCGGTGACTATATACCGAAACTCAGGAAGATCCCCCCCCCCCCCCAGACACACACATACACTGCTGGGAATTGAAAAAGGGCCCCATGCATGGTAGACTGCCACTGTACCACTGAGCTGCTGCTGATTACTCTCTCTGTTTTCTCAACTATTCTTACTTATATGAGCCTAGAGAGGTGACATATGCCCTAAGAGAAAGCTGAGCCACTAAGCATCGTTCTTATCCCTTTGAAGTCTCTTCAGATCCTAGGATCTGGGTTTGTGGGTTAGGGGTAGAGAGCATATCTAGCAAGTACAGTCACCGAACCACAAAATATCTTTGCTGGGCTTGTTGGCACAAATTTGTAATCTCAGCTTCTCTGGAGGCTGAGAAAGGAAAATCCAGAGTTTAAGGCCTTCATGGGCAACTAAGACCTTATCTCAAAAAAGGAGGAAGAGAAGGAAGAAGAGGAGGAAGAAGAAGGGGAGAAGGAAAAGGAGGAGGAGAAAAAGAAGGAGGAGGAGGAGAAGGAAGAAGAGGAGGGTGGGGATATATGACTCAACGGTTGAGTGGTAGCCTACAATCATGAAAGTCTTGGGCTCAATCCCCAGAGGAAATGAGGCATGTCCCTTAGGTCCAGAGGCCATGTCTGTAGTGAAAACTTGTGAGGAAAGCTTTGAATTAGAGAACTAAGCATAGCCTTAAAGAACCTTGGGACAGAATGATTATCTCTGCTTTGCTCAAGGACTAGGGTCCTTGTTCCTAGGGTAATTCTTAGCAGGCATACAGCAGCAGCAACACCAGCAGGATCACCCAAAAACTTTATAGAAATGCAAATATTTGATCTCCAACTCAGCCCCACTGAGAAGGAAGCTCACATGCTTTTCAGGTAATTCTGAAGCAAGCATGCCGATGACATTTGTTAACTAGGCTGCACAGAGAAGGATACTAGATGTTTGCCTGGTTCCCTTCTCATAGAATCCATCCTTAGTAAAGCAAGTTCTTTAAGCTTATGAGCTCCTAACTTGGTGGAGACCAATAGTGAGCCACGTAAATAAACCCACTTGCTGCAAGACAACCTTCCCACACTACCACTCTTATCAAGTACATGCGACTTGTGTTAAACTAAAAAAAGACAACTTGCATGAAAACCAGCAAAGGTTATGCAGTCAGAGCTTGACCTCTTCCGGGAGCCAGCTTCCTAGCTTGTATTTGGGATATACTCCAAAGCAGACATAAGAGGGAACTACGTACAGTGGTGTGTTCTGTTCAAACAGTGCAGGTTTAAAGAAGTTGGGCTGCCTAACAGTGGCCATCTCTGTGACTGGGTAGAATGCAGAATTGACTTTCTCTGCATTGTTTTAAAACTGGGAGTCAGAGAAAAATTAGGGAAACTCAGTTATCGATTGTGATGGTTCATTTTGTACATGTCAACTTGACTGGGTTATAGGATCGTTGCATAAATAGCTAGTAAGACATTACTTCTGGGAGTTTCCAGAAGAAATTAGCATTTAAATTGGTGGGCTGATTTTATGAAGCAGATGGCCCTCCCCATGTGGGTGTGTATCATCCAATCTGTTGAGGGCCTGAAGAGAACAAAAGGTAGATGAAGGTTGAATTTACACTGTCTAACTGCATGAGCTAGGACATTGGTCATCCAGCCTCAGCACACCTGGTGTCTAGGCCTCATATCCTGCCAGAATCTATCCCAGATGCTCTCCGACTCTCAGGCCTTCTAACCACGACTCTGACTTTCTTAGGTCTTCAGATGGCAGGTGGTGGGATTTGTTTCTCTGGAGAATTCTGACTGATACTGGAAGATAAAGTAATAGGAGGAATTTTGTCTTATCCATTCCTTCCTATGACCCATAGTGATTAAGCAGGCAGAGGCAGAAATCTGTGGGGAATTAAGAAGAGAGCTGGGAATACCAGTAGAGGAAACTCTAGGCAATATTTATTGAACTGTAGGATTTGAGAAGTTGTCAGTGGGAATTCTAGAGAGTCAGCTCTGAGAATTGGGAAAGCTGCCAAAGGCATCCTTGGAGTGTGGGGATGGAGTGAGCACAGGACTTGAGAATTTCCTCTGTGGAATTCCTGTAAGCAAGTAAGCAGGATGGAGGGCTTTGCTGAAATGTGGACAACCCTTAAAACAACATTTGATAAAGAACAAAAATACTGGGCTGAAGAGATGGTTCAGTGGTTAGGGACATTTGCTACCCTTGCAGAAGACCCCATGTACTTCCCAGTACTCACATCAGTGGCTATAACTTCAGCTCCAGAGTGTCTGATGCCCTCTTCTGGTCTCTATGGATACTCACACCCATGGTAGATATTCTCATATACAAAATGGATTAGTAAAAATAAAAATGAACTTTACAAAAAGTAATAACCATACTTTTCTATCCTATGAAAAATGAGTAAACATAAAATTTATATAGAGTTTCTTGGTAGGTTTCATCAAGTTATTGCATGTATTTTTTTGTGGTTCTGAGTACTAGGAAAACTTTCTCATTGGGAACAACCTTGTAAGAGGAGTATTATAAATATACCCAATTTGTAGGTGACAAACTACTCCGAGGTTAAGCTACTGCTTGTATAGTTGAGCTGTCAGTTGGTGCTGTAGACAAGTTAATTCTCCTGTGTAGGTGTCTAAAGGGTTGTCTATGTCTGCATTTGGGAAAAATATGGGTGGAAGGAAGACTTCTCGAAAAGCAGGCAGGATTCATTAGTCTCTGTAGGGAGCACTGTCTTGTCCTTTCTAAAAGTAAGTACAGCACAGGGCTGAAGAGTCTGAGAAGGCATGGAACTGTAGGAGACCAGACAGGATAAGACAGCAAATCTATTCTGGATTTTATTTAATACAACAAGCCACCCACAACTAAAGTATACAATTTGTTGGATTCTAGAATGATTATACACCTATAAAACCACTTGTATAATAAAACTAGTCCATATCTCAGCATATCACTGTTGCTTCCTGTCCCCAGAAACTAGTGTGTGTTATCTGTCTTTCTATATGGTTGCCATCTTCTAGAATTTAGTGTATAGAGGGATCAAGCACTGTGCTGAGTGCTGGCCTCTCTCACTTAGGTCAATGACCTTGAGACTTGTCCATGGGATTTGTGTCTCAAAGTCTAACTCTGTATTTCTGGGCAGTACACCATCATTTGGTTTTGATACACTTTTTAGCATTTCTTCATTAACAAACATTTGAGGTATTTCTAGGTCAGAGTTAATGCATGCTTTATAAACAAGTTTTAAAAATTACACTTATGTGTGTATGTGAGCACATGTGCTTGCATGCACACATGTGGACATCAGATGACTTGTGGTTTGGTTCTTTCCCTCCATGATGTGAAGGATGAGAATTGAACTTGGGTCTTCAGACTTGGTGGCAAGCGCTTTTACCCACTGTGTTATCTCTGCAGTCCTGTGTAGAAGTTTTTGTGAGAGCACAAAAACTCTTTACCTCTTCTGTGTATATTCTGAGGAATACAATATCTGGATTTTACTATATGTGCATTTATTAACAAAACATTCTGCCTAAATGTTTCCTCAAATGGTATTTTATATTCCAGCCAGCAGCAAACAAGAGTTTTAATCGGTTTTGCATCCTTGTCCATGGTTGCCATGGTTCTTTCTTATTTTAGCCATTTTAATACCATGAAAATAATGTGAAGAAGTATCTCACCATGGTGCTGATTTATATTTCCTGAAGATTGAATGATCTTGAATTTCATAATTTAAAAAGCTTCATGCATGTATACAATGTGTTGTTGAGTTTCTTTTTGTCATTTTCCCCAAAATTACCTTTTTAATCCTGTTTCATCCCTACTGAATCCTTTCTTCTTCCCCCCTTCCCATGCCTTTATTATTATGATCTAATCCCCTTGCCTGTGCATGGTATTGTTTTCTTTTTAAAGCTGGAGCCTAAAACACTTACCAGTGGCAATATCACTGAAGTTGCATCTTTAAGAAAATGACTCCTCCTACTCCTCTTGCAAGCAATGACTCCTCAAGAATGGATGGAATCTCACAAGCTTTTCCCCCACTCACTAAGTAGCCCAAGCTAGCTTTGAAATTCCTGCAGTCTTCCTTCCTCACTTATGAAAGTGTGGACATTGTGGATGTGTATCACCATTCCCTAAGTGTGATTTCAAGTGCTTTACAAAGTATTGAATTATTTTACTCTTACAAAACGTGATTATGTGCAATTATAACCACATTTTACAGATAGGTTGACTAAAGCAAAATGAGTGTAATTATAAATTCTGAGGTTAAGAAGTGGCCTGGCTTCTGAGTCAAAGTCCTTCCCACCCTCCTTGCTATCTCTGGTTTTTTGCGCGGAGATTTCCCCTAAGTGAGCTTTATGTTCAGAAGTAGAAAAGCATCCATGTATTGCTAGTCCCTGAGCAAATGTGAAAACAGGAAGGTTTTATCATTCTGGAGGGATGAGCCAGGTCCATGCTGTGAAGCTTCAAGGAATGACATTTCAAATTAAAAGTGACACTTTGCTTAGACCATATCACTTTCTGGTACACGTTGTACAAGTCCATCTAGTAATCTAGTTTGGAGTAGAACTGACCTTAATTTCTGTGGAAAACAAAAAAAACAAAACAAAAAACCAACCAACCAACCAACCAACCAACCAACAAACAAACAAACAAACCAGAAAAGAAAGATGGTTGGCCTGCTGTAGCCAGCTTGGAGGGGAGCTAATTTTCACTGTCTTTGATGTTCGTATTTCATCTTTTTCTGCAACAAAGGCAGACAGTCGCAACAGTATTGGGGAGGGGCACTGCATTTGCTAGGGCTGAGCTGTTCCTGTTTCTTCAGGTAGAGCTTATGCCTTCCCATTTTAGACTGATTTCATTGCCTCTTAATGGACCAAATAGACATAATATCAGGGGAAAATTAAAAACAGCCTACAAAGTATGTTTTTCTAAAGGTAATAGTAATTGGTTTATGAAGTATATAACAGGAAGTTTAGGGACCTTCATGGCTCTTTCTCAGGGATGTCACTGCCCACCTGTCTCCTCTGGCCCCTGATTCAACAGTTCCTCACCCACAAAGAAGACTACTCTAGGAAAAGTAGAAGCCTATTCGACAGTCCTAGCAGCACTGTCCTGGAAAACAAGGCGGGCCAGTGCTAAAGGCAGATAATGGTAGACTTTGCTTCTCAACAGCAGTTATCTTAGACAGATCCTTCTTTGTAGAAGGAGCCTCCGCCAAGAATGGTTAGGAACATTTGCTGCTCTTTTGCGAGGGATGTGAGGTGTTATAGCTAAAAAAGAGCTTCCGAGTTCCACTCCAATCAAAAATTAAAAGAATAAATATCTTTGTTTCCATTAACATGTAATATATGTTCATTATAAAACATTGGAAAACACATAAAAGTAAAACTATTTCAAAAACTACTGATAGTAATTTGGGGAATTTTCTTCCCAGACATTTTATGATGCACACATTTATGTACATTCATATATATTTTCAATATTACATGTACCAGTTATTATATGAAAAAGTAAAGTATGTTTGTAGACAATTAGATACTATAGAAATTTTTTAACAAAGTCATACAAATTGGATAGACTCTCATTACCTAGTGGATATAATAATTGATTTGGTAATTAGTTTTTTTTTTACACAAAACAGTCTAGATTTTCAAGCATAGTACATACCATAATAATCATAATCGGATATGGAAAGGGGATTTGTGAGATATATTATCTACTGCTAACCATTTTATTAGTCTATATTTGAAGGAAAAACAATGATGCAGAGAGTGTGATGGCTGTTCTTGGTTGTCAGCTTGATTACATCTGGAATTAAGTAATACGCAAATGGTTGAGCACACATGTGAGGGAGCTTTTTCTTAATGAAATCATTTGAAATGGGAAGACCCCCTTTTGATCCAGATCTTTTGAAGTGGCAAGATCCACCTTTAATCTGGACTAAACCTTCTGTTGGCAGCCTATAAAAAGAGCATGGAAGAAGGAAGATGACTCTCTCTCTGCCTGCTTGCTCTTATTCTCAATGGTAAATCCATTCCTTCACTGGCATTAGAGCCTATTTCTTTGACATTCTCCCATATACTGAAGATCAGCTGAGATATTCAACCTTGTGGACTAAACAACTACTGTATTCATGAAACATTTGTTAGTAGACACTCACTGTTGGACTAGATAGACCATAGCTTGTAAACCATTCTAACAATGGCTTAAAATATATAATATAAATATTTAATTATGTTATATACAAATATTTAATTTTTATATTTGACATATATATATTTTATTCTTATTATATATTTATAATACTATATATGTATATCTGCAACATATATTATATAATATATAAATATATTGTTTTATATATTTTATTTTTATATTATATATTTAATATATATTAATATATTATATAATATACATTATGTAATATAACATTATATATACATTGTATATGATATATACCATATATATCATATATACAACTATATATTATATATTATATAAGTGTATATTATATCATTATATATATAATATGTATTTACTATATGAATTTATACTATAATGTATTATTATATATAAAATATATCATATATGAAATAATATAATATATGTATTAAATATGTATTATATATTATTTTATACTATCATTTTGAATAATGTAGTTATATAAATAAATATTTATATTTTATGGGTTACATATGAATATATATATCTTTTGTACATTTGGTCTTTCTATCAGTTCTGTCCCTCTAGAGAACCCTCACTAATACACAAAGTATCTAATTTATTTCTACATGAATTTGAGACAGGGCACCACTCTGTAGTCTAGACTTGGTTGTATATTAGAGCAATCCCCCTGGCACAGTCCCTTTTCTTCTGGGATTACATTGAAAGTTTAAAAAAAAAGAAAAGGTGCTGATTCCTAAAAGGTTGTGGAGGGAACAGTGTGACACAGTTCCCATTGCTGGATCAGAGTTAGCAGAACATGGGCCTCTACAAGTGTTGATGATTGTTGTAGGCATAAGGCTTATTTGTATAATAATGTATACGTTTTACTTTATGTTCTTCCTTCATGGGAATGTCTTCTTTGCCAAGGTTAATGTCTCCATAATAATTAGAAACAGCATAATTCCAGAAAGCAAAAATGTGTCCCAGTGATGCTGAGACCTTCAGGACAGCCCTTTAGACTGTGGAAAAGAACTCTGAAAACATGACTTTAAGAACACATAAATCAGTTTAAGAACCTTCCTCTATAGGATTTCTCAGCTATGCAAAATATAAATATGCAATATAAATTATATGAGGGGCTTCACAGACCTAAGAGAACAGAGGCAGCTATACTAATGAGTCAGTAAAAGGAAAAGAATATTAAAAACAAAAACAAAAAAACAAACAACCCCCCCTTCAAAACCAAGGCTCATAGTTCAAGTAATAAACAGGCACCAGGAAGTGAGATTGTGGTGCTCTCAGGGTGGGATCCTACCCAGCCAAGCTTATTGTTTGTACTTATGAAGGCAAGCAGATTTCTGAGTTCAAGGTCAGCCCTCAAAAAGCTACTTGGAAAGGTAACACAGCTCTTTAAGAAGATTTCTAGCTGGTCTTCTGACTTTGGTTGAAAAATCAAAAAAGCTATTTAGAAAGCTATTACAGCTCTTAATTTTTTTTAGTAGGTTTTCTGATTTTGGTTGGAAAACCCAAGAGCTGTCTAGAAATGTCTTGAGTAGAGCTCAAGCAAAGAGCTGCCTTGAGCAGAGACCAATCTAGAAAGCCATCTCCATCAGACTACAGAGCTGACAGCTTGCATCCCACCATTGACTTCAAGTTATTTTTTTTTTCCTGCTGCTCCCAAACACCCATTCCTTAGAATCCTCTCTCCAACCTGAGGCTGGTCCTTGGCAAAAGGCCTTATAAAATGATTAATCTTGGTTGTCAAATTGACATCCCTTTCCCCCGGAAATACCTAAACTGAAGAATTGCCCCACCTGTTCGGCCTGTGCTGTACTGTCTTAATTGATTGACTGGTATAGAGGGCTCAGTCCACTATAGGCAATGCTTTCCCTAGGCTGGCAATCCCTAATTATATAAGCAATCTGACTAAACACAAGTAGGAGAAGCCAGCCAGTAAGCAATATTTCTCCATGGTCTCTGCTTCGGTCCCTGCCTACCTTGAGTTCTTGCCTTGGCTTATGTCAGTAAGTATAGACTTATACTGTAATCTGTAAGATAAAGTCAAAAATTTACTCTTCAAATTGTCTTTGGTTATGGTTTTATCTCATTATCAGAATCCTAGCTAGGACAGGGTGCCTCCATATATCTCTGTCATGCTCCTCTCCAGGGTGCCTGACCTTTAGCATTTGTTTCTTAATTTTCTCACTCTGTTTAGAGCTCTGGTTGTTCCTCTGAAGCAGCATAGCCTTGCTCTTGCCTCTGAGTGTTCCATGGCCCCTCAATGACTTTTCTTTGTCCTTAGGATGAGGTAATGGCCTTTAGTAGTCAGTGGGACATGTAGTAATCCTTGCCAATATGAAGTGGTGTAGGATTCCCTGAATTAATGTATGCAAAGGCTTTGGAGTAGTGCCAATGTACAGCAAATATCAAATGCACATGAGCCATTAATGCACTCTCTGTTGCCTACACTCTTTCATCATATGACCCTCACTGCCCCCTGGGGAATCACTGGCTGATATTATCCACAAGGGCAAATGGAATAGAGAGGACAGATGGTGTGTGTGTGTGTGTGTGTGTGTGTGTGTGTGTGTGCGCGTGCGCACGTGTGTTCAGAAGCCCTGTGAGTACATATGATAATAATGACCCACCAGGACCAGCCTCAGGGGGCATAGACCAGCTTTACTTGGAGGTAATTCAATGATTATATAGTTTTGGGTTAAGGAGGTAGGACTACCCAGGGTGGACAAATGTCATTAACTGAAAGCTAAGATCCTGAGATGCCTCATTAGCATGGAGAGGCATTCCAGGAATCTCAGGCACTAGCTGAATAGGTTCTTATGGGGTGAAAAGAAGCTCAACTTGTAATCTTAACCCAGGCTAAGTGACATTCTGCGAGTAGAGGCATGTGTGAGGGGAGTTTGAACACCCCAGACAAGGTTAGAAAAGGAGAAGCCCTGTTAGTAAAGGGAGTTTGCCATTTTGCATAGAGTCCAAAAGGCTACCCAGACAATGATAAACATTGACCTTAGTTAGCAGGGCAACATCTCCATATTTTGTGAAATGAAGCTTTGGATGCCCCTGGGTTTATGTAATTAATTAAAGGCTCAGCCCCTAAAAATGAAGCTATTTTCTCTTCTTTTCACTTTGGTCTGGTCTGAGTTATGCTTCTCCAGTGATAGGCTAAGATCAGAGTGTGTGACAAGGAGATGCTGGGTATTTGGGTCCAGGAGTTGTCTCACAAACCACACACTACTCTCTGTCAGACAGGGATAGTTTACTGAGCATATGTCTCAGGACTGGTCAACTAGGGCCGTGGTCCAGATTAGGGAACTGAACCATGACCCTGAGTTAAGATCTTACAGAGTTTTTAAGCCCCAAACCTACAAACATCTGTGTCAAGTTATTTCACCAATCAGGATTCAGGGATAGGAGATTTCCTTAGGAACATGCCTTTGATATATACTTATCCTGCTCCCATTGGTTGGGGTATTCAACTGTGGCAGGGGACTTGCCTTGTCTAATATTCATGTCTTAACTTGTCTACCAAGATGGACTTGTCTAATATTCACATCTTAACTTGCCAACCCAGATGTCAGTTACCCACATACATGTCTCTTTCTGCCAAACAGAATGTTGGTTTCTAGGGAGGTCCTGGGAATTTAAACTTTACTAGACCACTACTCAAAATGTAAGTCTTATTTTAAATAGTTTCTTATATTGGTGTATGTGTCTCTCTTATGTTTGGGTATATCCCAGGGGCAGTTTATACTGTAAAAGCTTATACACAGGTATAGAAAGAGCTGTTGGGTGGTTGGCTCAAATGCAAGCATATTGTGGGTAACTATACAAAATAGTTCTACTGACTTCTAACATGATTGGTTTCCAAGGTCACAGATCATAACAGAATATGTAATCATTCTTGGCATTGGAAAGTTTCCTAGTAATAGCATAAACATATAAGAAAATTTTCTTATCATGGCAGACTAGCCAGGTAACTGTTACCTAGGCCTTAACATTTTACCTAGGCCTTCACATTCCATCTAGGCCTTAATATTTTACCTTGGCCTTAACACTGGGGATACAGGGTGGTGGCCAGGACATTGTATGACAAAGAACAGATGTCTGTGTACCATGTCTTTTCTTTTCTCATCCTACCCTGTTATCTTTTGAAGATTTGACCTTTAATTTGGGAAAGTCTTATTTTCTTACACTCTATCAACCATATGAAACAATTTCTTATTCTGACAGCAGTATGCTCTTCCAGTAAGTCTTCAGCATAAAATTCTTCTTCCCACATAGGTCCCAAGCTAGGTGGGTTTGTATACATAATTGTATAGCAAGCAAGAAAAACAGTATACCATCAACACACAACTTTATTTCTTCTCATTCTTTGCTTTTTAGGCTTTCTGTAGAATAAGAAGCCTCATGGTAATTTCTCTACCCAATGACTAAAGGCAGTCCATGATTGCTAGCTTCCAAGTCAGTTTAAAGCCCAAGTTTCTTCCATACCTTAATTCATACTTATCTTAGGCCATAGTGGGAAAGTAGTCATACTCACCTCTCTGTCTCCTCTGTTGGGACACTCTCTCCTGCCTCCATGTTCAGCAGGATGCTCCTGAGAGATGCACTGTCTGATGTTGCAGCTGATTAACCACAGAAGCAAGCATCAGAATCTGGTAGTTTTCTAGAAAGCCAGACTTGCAACAGCTTTTAAGAGTGGAAAACAATCTCAAACTTCTGGCTGATTTGCTTTTATGAAATTGTAGTCATTTCCACAAGAATATGCTATTTATGTTAACACATCACTGTTGCGTCGTTATTGTAAAGTGAACTAATAAATATGTTTCCTTTTCACTTATCTTTATTGATAAATCAAAATCATACATCATTATGGGGTTTACAGTGTAACATGTCATGTAGCAGTACATTTACATTTATATATTGACAAGAGGATGCTTCGGTTCTCCATCATCACAAGCATTATCCATTTCTTTGTGATGAGGACATTTAAAACTGTTTCTTGAAGCTATTTTGAATTATGCATTACAATATTGTTAACTATTCTATCACACTTCTGTGTAATAGAACACCAGACTTGTTTCTCCCATCTGGCTGTGATTTTTATAAAGAAAATTTAAATGTTCTGCATTTTAATCTTGAATATTAATAATTGTATACAGTATGTGCTAAAGAAGCAAAAGATCATTATGGTCTTTAATATTTTTAAAGAGTGTAACAGGTCCTGAAATGAAACAATATGACAACTGTTGTCAAAGGACTTTGAGCCTCAGGATATGCATGGAGCAGCTTTGGATCAATGCGATTGCACGGATATGCATGTTCTCATTTCTCTGTGTGGCAGTGCTTGCTGTTGTAAGCTCTGAGATGCCTCTGGAGACATGTTTTAAAGTCCCAGACAGGAAAGTGAGGGCTTTGTGGCAGAATTGAGGACCATCCCTTTGTAGAGTCCTAGCTTACAACAATTTCCAGGCTCCCATCTCTGCCGTGTGTGGACATTGAACATCCTCAACAATTTGCTTCCCAGCGGGCCATTCTGCCTACAAATATTTAAATCTGTCTGGAAAGTTTTGTAATCTACTTCCTCCTACTCTCATCATTTACAGCTCACCCTTGTGATGCATGACCATGGTGGGAAGTCCCTAAAAGATTCATTTCTCAATATTTTCAATGATTCTGTCTAGGGCCTTCAACCCAAGGATAAACAGGTTTTCTTTTTGTCTTGTATATCTGCATATGTTCCTTTCACATCTCATGTGCTCTCTGCTCTGTGGCCTATTGTAAAACCTCAAACTTCCCAAGTTTGACTCTTTGGTATTCAACAGTCAGCCTTTAAATATTAACAAGTCTTTCTCTTTCCTTTCTGCTATGTGCCTCTTGAAAGTATATAGCAGCCTTTGCACTTTGGGCTTGAAATTGTCTATTTTGAAAGTCAAGTTTATAAAGACTTTTTTCTGTGGTCTCTGTCTGCTTTTTTTCCAAGGCCAGAGTAAAGGTTGGTTTCTGCTAGTTTTGAGCTGGTTGAAAGGAGATGAACAAAGTGGGGGAAAGGCACTTCTGTAGTTTAGAATCATCACCCAGGGGTAGGGAATATTTTAACATGATCCCACAAAATCTGCTATGTGCATGCCATGGTGACAGTCCTCTTTGGGGTCCTGGGATAGAACTGAAGAGCAGGTGCTCCCTTCTGGGATATTTTGATAACAATTTAAGGAAGGCCTTCTACACAGGATCTGTTTAGTATGGGTTCTCATCCCCATATCTCATTTTTCTGAAACCCCTTCAGGAATATATATTTGCTGCTATTTTTTTAAAGTGATACAAGTTTCCTTTACTAGAGCTGCAGTTCCAAGGACAGTCACTTGGCATTTTGTTATGAAATAATGATAGTGGGCACACAGGGTGAAGCACAGATGCTTTTGTGTTTTCTCCCAGCAATTTTGGAATTTAGAGACAAAACTTGAATCAGTTGACCATAAGGGCTGGGCAGGGAAGGTTGTTGAAGCTTAATTACTGAAGATATTATTTCAGTTTTGCTTAAGCATTTGAAAAAGCCATATATAAGAAATAACATGGTACCTTGAAGAATTGGAGAAAAGAGAGTGCTTGGCATGGGAGTGGGAAGAAGGATATTGTCATCAGTTGATTGGAGGAAAGTTGTTATCTTTTGTGAGGCCTTATGTCTTATGAACACTTTTTACATCTTATTCTAATAATAGATAATGATGAAATTCTCATTGTTTGCCTCAACTAATTTGAGTAATAGATATTTTTTAAATTCTTTACCATCAAATGACTACTGAATAAGACATTCAGTAACCAACTTGGAATAAAAGTGGATGAAACTCCAGATATAGGAAATCAACTGTAGAGCGCTCTGCCTTTAAAATAATCAGAGGGTTTTGTTATGGCAACCAAAGGCATCATTTCCTCTGTAAATTCCTGGCCTTTATCTCTAAACACAGCATGTCATCCAGTGGTACTCCTTCCATATTTCCTATTCCCTGTCTTTCTGGAAATAGTATAGCCATACTTCTTGGCTCTGGTAAGGTGCAGTAGGACTGCATAGCTAGATCCAGTCAAGGAGACATGAGTGGAAATGACATGTGTCACTCTAGACCACTATTGAATACTCTGTTATCCCCTCTAGTTTCTCCTTTACCCTGTGACAGGTAACACTGTTGATTGTGGCTGTCCCATCTAGTTTGGGGCTCTGATTAAGAATGAGAAAGCACCACAGAAGCCCGACAACAATAGGGTAAAAAATAATTCTGTGGTCTTTGAAAGAAGTTTAAGGGTACCACCCCATCACATTCAGTCCCTCTTATACTCTTGGCAGACTCCTCCTCATGTACTGTGACTGGGATTCTCCAGGAATCCCTTGTGGATTGTCTTTTCTCCTTCCTTCAAAATGGCTGCCCTTTTACTTCCCAGGAAACATGAGATGAGCAGGTCTGACCATGTCCAGACCTCCTCCTATGCCTACACTCACATCTGTATTCTTAACCCCCTTTCTTTCTGCATCTGACACACTTGTTCTATGTGATTGATCCTGAAGGTTTCCGTCTAGCCTCATGAAGCTGTTTTGAATATAGTTTCTCTTATAGTAAATTTTTATGGGTTATTTGTACATCAAGCCTTACTTCTCTCTTCATTCCCTACTTGTCTCCTATAAGCTCATTTTTGTTTTAATTTGTTCATGAAAGCTAGTTACCTAAAATTATCATGCTACAGAACTCAAGGCCAGTCTGACTACCAGAACTAAAAGCTGTTCTTGTCATATACCTTCAAAACTGAAAGGGAAAATTTAAAAATGATATGTTTCTCAATATTTAACATATATAGAATCATGGAGTGATCTTGTTTTAAGCAAATCTTAGGGCCCACCACCAAGAATTTCAACTGAAAAAGTCTGGGGTGTGTTCTGGTTATACATCTTCTTTTGAGAGCCTGGGGGTACTGATGAGCCCCACTTAGAGCTTTTGTTTTCTAAAAGTCTAAAGTGGATCGAGTATGTGGGCCAGTGTCCTTTATGGAGAAAGGGAGGAATGGACCCATGGGAATAGCTTGCTTTATTGTCCGTAGGAGAATCTTTAAAAGACACTCAGTACAGAGTGTAAGTTTTAGTATGTCAGTGATGCTATCCATTGGTGTGTCTTGGATTTGAAATTGAGATTAAGGCTGGGGGTTAAGTGACAAAAACAACAATTTCTTTCCTCTTCATGTTTCTAAAATGCAGCTAAGCTTGCTTTCTAAGATCAGAGCAGTGAACTCATGAACATTCTAGAACTGTCTGGGAAAAATGCAGTCTTTGAAATTTCTGTGACAATCAAATTGTAGGTTTTGAGAAATCATAACAAGTTAAGTCAGCTGGATGTAATAGGATACACCTGTGATTCTGACTCCTTCAGGAGGTTGAGGCAGGAGAATCGTAAGTTGGATTCCGGGTTGGGTAATAGAGTGAGTTCAAGGATAGTCTGGAAACTTCAGGAGACTTTCTCAAAATAAAAATGAAAGGAGTATGGGGGAATGTGACTTGCTGGTACACTATTTGCTTAACAGGAGAACATATAACTCAGTTCAACTTCCAGAACTACCAATGACAATGACAAAAAAATTAAGTCAAACAAAAGAGATTTTCCTCAAAATGTTATTCAAAATCACCTTCCTTGACAGCCTCTTTTGATACATGCTGATAGGTAGATATGCTGATAGTGCAAAGATTCTGTTTCATAAGTGGCACCCCCTCCCTACCCCATTCTTCTTTCTCCTAGCTCTCCTAATTACTGTTCTCTGAAGTTTTAGTGAAGCCATAGAACAATTGATTAATGTGGTAAGAGGCATTTCAGAGGGATTTCTTGCTTCATAGATTGCCCTGTTTTGTTTTAAATAAGACAATTGAGCTTTGAAGAGGTTCAGGAATGTAATCTTAGCACTCACAAAGCCCAGACAGGAAGATTCCAAGTTCAATTAATGGACTCCTGGTGAGTTCCAAGACAGTTTGGCCTGGGGCAACATCGTGTCACTCTAACGAAAGGAAGGAAGAAAGAAGGAAGAAAACAAGGAATGAATGAAGGAAGGAAAAGAGGGATGGAGGGAGGGAGGGAGGAAAGAAGGAAGGAAGAAGCAAAGGAAAGAAGAAAAAAGAAAGGATGGGAGGAAGGAAAAAGGGAACAAGGAAGAGAAGGAAAGAGGGAGGAAAAGAAGGAAAGAAGAAAAGAAGGAAGGAAGGTAGGAACCAAAATAGAAGGAAAGAAGAAAGGAAAGAAGGAAGGAAGAAAGGAAGGAAAGGATGAAGGAACGAAGAAAGAAAGGAAAAAAGGCAGACAACACAGGGAAAGGAAGGGAGGGAGGAAGGCAACAAGGAAGGCAGGTCAGTCTTTGAACGTGCTTTTAATTTAAGCCTTATTATTTTTGTATGTTCAACAGGAGAAGTCTCTAGAGTTTCTTTTGAGGACTATTAGTATAATTTAGTCATTATATGTATTTGTAAGCATTAAGATTAAATCCTGGTGCTTTAAAAATCCTCCAAACAAGAAATTTGTTTTCCCTGAGGTTTCCTCTCAGGGAATATAGACTACAAGGACTTCTGCATGTGTAAGGTGTCAGTGCATGTGTGCAGTTGCTAAGAGTTGTCCTGTGTTAGAGAGACTGACGTGGAGAGGAAGAGATGATGAGTGTCATGATGAGGGAACATGTTCTGGAACATGTGTTACTATGTGCAAAAAAAGCAGCCAGTACTCTGCTGATTTCAGGAGAGTGAAAATCCTTGGGAATAGGGAATAAAAGGATTTATTTGCAGAATTTAACCTAGGACATCATGCATAATAACTAAATTCCCTACCACTGAGATAGGTCCTTAGCCCATCAATCAATCAATCAACCAATCAATCAATCACAATTACTACTGAGACAGATCTAGCTCAGGTTAACCTTGAACTCACTTCTGATCCTCTTGTCTGAGCCTTCTGAGTAGTTGAGATTTGCAGATCTATACTACTAGGTCTGACTTGGGATTTAAAAATATTAGTCCAATGCCTCCTGTGAGGAGGATTTGGTTACAGGAGAATTGGAGGATTGGAGGCTTGTCTAGAAACTACAAAGACACTGCCTTGTGGGGTAGGATAAATGCCCTCCCTGGCAGCATTTTGTTTGTTCAGCCTGTTTATAGGCTCTGCTGATCAGCAAGTAACCTTAGCAGCAAATCAGGCATGGGCCAAAGAAAATAATATCACAACCACATGCAGAGACTGAGTCTTGAACAAAACTGCAAATCTGAATCAATTTTCATGGGACAAGTTTTTTATGTTCCAGATTAAATGTCATGGGTCTCTGGCCACCTTTAATCTGCTCAGCCATGGTAACTAACTAATACTAAACTAAAACTGATACCTGACATCTATGAATAATAGTGCTGGAGTAGATCTATGTAGACAGCTCTGGAAGATTCATCTCTGCTCTCAGGTGACACAGTGTCCTGGGTCTGACTTTCTGCTTTCCTTTGTTCTCACCTTTTAAAGCTTGATTAGCATACCATAGCATACAGTGATTACAAACATACACTTTGGTGATTTCTGTGATCTATGTAGTTCTGCAGTCATTACTGCAACATAAATTTTATTTGTTGTTTTATTGAGACAACATTTTGGCATGTAGTCCAGGTTGGCCTCAAATTCAACTTCATAATCCTCTTGTATCATTCTCTTGAGTTCTGGGATTCAGTTATGTGTCATGGAACGTAGTACCACATCAAGATTTAGAACATTTCATCACACCCAAAGTTCCCTAGCAACTGTCTGTAGTCAATCCCTGCTTCTATTCCCGAATACAGTTATCTTCCATATCATTTCTTGCTTCTTTATGACCTTGATTTTGGGTCTGTAAGTTTGTGGCTACTTTAAGACACACAGGTTATGTTGAAACAGCTTTATTATTATTTTTTGGATTCATAAATATCTGTTACTGACAAAAGTGGAAAAATCCTTAAGACTAAATCTTACTAAAGCAATCTCTGTTTACAGTACATATAGGGTGTGCTTCGACTGGGAAGGAGAATGATGAATTTGTACAGAAGCAGTAATGGGGGCATGTGAGTGATGGAGAAACTGCAGAGGTACGGATAGAAAGGTACTTTTTATAATACTACCATATAATAAACATAGAATCCATAAATCCAGCTAATGAGTAAAAATGTTCCTTAACCCCCCTTAGGAAATTGTGTCCCCAAACTAAAAATGTTACAATAAGAATTACCTTTTATTAGAGAATTTCAATTATTCTTTACTACAAAATATCTAGTTGAGTTTACAGGATAGAGATGTATTTGTCACTATGAAGCAAATGAATGAGTCCTCCTTTGGAGTGGCATTGGAGGGTTGGCAGCAGTGTTGAGCAGGGTCTTCTTCTCCCCTACATGAGGGAGATTGTTAAGCAAACACACAGCATCATTTTTTTCTGAATGATGGAAGCTTAATGTGTTTGCGATTTACAAGATGGGTTTGATGACAGAGACTTGGAATTTCCATTGGTGCTTTGCAAGCCTTCATGGGGAGGGTGATAATAACATGAAGAGTGGCCACAAAAATACTGGGATGGGGTGAGGACCCACCTCCCAGCAGCCCAGGTAGTCATGTCTTGTCTTCGTCAGCCAAGATGGAGCTTTAGCATCCAGATGTGGTCTCTGGGATGCATGATGTGGCATGGGATACTATGGCATCCCTTGCCACACAGAACCTTTCCCAAGCATGCTTCTTTGAGACATGAAACAAATTTCCCATTTGTCCTTAAATACAAATTCCATGCCCAAATGTCATGGTCAGACTTGTGGGCCATCTTTCAGCCTGTTCCCTCTTTGAAAGTAGAGTTACCTCCCTCCAGCTATAAGGGCAACATCAAAAATGAAAACTCCAAACTCAGAATTTCACAGCGACAGACACTCAGGTATTTTATGTATGTTTATACGAGAGGCTTTTGAGACATATGATTGGTGATCTGTTGAGCAGTCAGGTTTTAACTTTCAGCTACAATGCCAAGCCCATTGGTTTCATCCAAAATCTGGTGCAGAGTCTGGTGATGTTACCACAGGGCAGGCACAGTATGATGGGTACAGCTCAGTTGAAATGGGGATGAATGTAGAGAAGGGAGTGTGGAGACTGAAAACCCTAGAGCATAACAGCTGGATGAAATTTTGGGGGCTCATCTAGCCAAAGCCCCTCATTTTATAAGTGAGGAAACTGAGGCACTGGGATGTGACTTGCCCATAGTCACATGGCAAGATGGAAACCAAATGCCAGAACTAGAAGCTATGTTTCTAGATCCTCAGTCCTGTTTTTTTCCCTTTTTCTCTTTAATATGACATCTCTTTGTGACAACAAAGAGAGGGACCAGAAGGACTTGATTTCATGTTTAACCTACCACTAAAATGCACTGCTTATAAAAGTAACACTTGAACCCTAAAAATACTCCGTTAAAGCACAGCAAACCTCGTGAAACTATTTGGAAGTTCCCCAGATTCAGAGAGGATGGCAGAGGAATGTGTGGCCAATGTGCCTGCTCAAGGCGCCTTCTAGGGTTCAAGTGATAGGCAGCCCTTTCAAACTATGACCTTGGGTTTAGTCCACAGACATCTGTGGAAGGAATGAAGGATGAAGCAGGTGGCAGTCAAGAACTCTCCAAAGGCAATGGGTTGTGTTTGGTGGCACAGATGTTGGGATGACTACTCCTCATAGTTGAAGACTTACAAGGAAGTTCCTCATGTCTTTGGGATGAAGGGAAAGCTGTGATGTCTACAAAGGGAAGAGTGTTAGAGTAGAAGCAAGAGCTACAAGCATCAAAGGGGATGAATCTTTGGCCAGAGCAGAAGACTCTGGGCTAATAGCAGTCTTAGTCAAGAGCTTCTTGAGTCTGGTAGCCACAGGAACCAAAACTGATCTTTTGGCCATGGCACCTCTAATCAGGAAGCTCTCTTCTTCCCCTTTTAGAGATCATAGGGACGTGGGGAGCCCAATGACCTCACACCTTGGGACATCATTTCCCATGTGAGGAAGTATAAAAAACCAACGAAGCAGACGAAGGACTTGAACGCAGAATGCCAGAGTCTTCACAGTTTTCATCAAGAGCTCTAATTCTTAAAACTAGAGATTTCAGCAGGCCCAGGTAAAGGAAATCAGTACTGGAGGAAGCTGGATGACTGAAGAGAGAAGTGAGAGGAAGGCAAGAGGAAACTGGCATAGGAGGTTAAGCCAGGAAAAGAATGTAAAGAAGGGGAGCGATTTCAGTGGTGGAAGGACTGGACCTTCTCAAGGGAAACACATTGAGACACTGGGGAATTCTGATGGTTAAAGTCCACTTAGGAGGTTAAGGAATTATTGGTAAGCTTTTGTGACTCATGAATTTATGGAGACAAGAGTTCACTGGAGGAAATAAGAAAGGAATGTTGACATATGGGGGTGGTAAGAGGTCTTCAGGAAAGAACACTTGGGGTAAGTGAGACCTATACATACCCAAGTCCAGGGCAGTGAAAACATGCAGAGGGATATCTTGGGTTTCCTTGGGATATGAGTGTTTATCATAAGGGGGCTATGCCCATCCTATGTGAAAGAGGGCACCAGCCTGCATGGGTTAGAAGCAGTGACCAGGGTTCCAGCCCCAGACACTCTCAAGTGACTTCATATAGCAACAGACTAGCTAGTTCTGAAGTGATGGATGAGATGATGGGATTTAGTGGTTTTCCCTTATCACTGAGGGATAAGCTCCAACAATCTCATTGGGTGCCTGAAACACCCAACACATAGTACCACACTTTCTATATAGGTGTTGTGTTTTTTCTTCATATACAGACACATACAATAAAGTTTAATTTGTAAATTAGGCACAGAAAGAGAATGACAATAATAAAGTAGGGCATGTTATAAGAATATACTGTAATAAAAGATACGTAATTGTGGACTCTCTCAAAAGAGTTAAGACAAATATAAATATTTCTGGATCATGGTTGTCTACAGGTAATTGAAATGGAGTCATGCAAAGCTGAAGATGGGGGTTGGTTACTGTATTACCCAGTTAAGACACAATTTTCTGGAGTTTGGAGGGGCGACTGGATTAGCGTAGTTTGTAGAGTTATATCTCTGTTATTATTCTTTTCCTTCCAAGGATGAAGCAGAAGAAAAGCCTTCAGAAGAAGCAAACACTCCATTAGAATTTTTTGATGTAACTGATGCCAGGTACTTTATACTGGATGGGGGTAAGGCAGGGATGAGAAATAGTTTGGAAAACAACTTATCAAACAACCCCTGAGACAGACAGACAGACAGACAGACAGACAGACAGACAGACAGGAAGCTAGACAGATAGACACCTTGTCAGAGCCAAGGCTGGGAGAAGATCCTAGGATAAAGTCTTGTTCCCCAAAGACTGCAAAACTTGTTGTCTGGAAGATTCTCCATGGGATGTACGAACACACAGGAGGGGATTCTCACCCACCACAGTCTTGTCCTTTCCCCTTCCCACCAGCACAAGGCCTTCAAAGGGACCAGCTAGGGGTTAAAGAGAGTTACAGGGTGCTGGGTTGGGGACTAGCTGTGAGACATGCCTTTGCTTCTGGAAGTGAGCCATTCTCTATTTGGATTGAGTTCCTCTCTTCCTGTGAGCCTTACCTTCTGCAACAAATGCTCATAGACCCATGGGGACCAGCCCTTAAGATGGTTTATGTGTTTGCAGGGAACAAAGCAGAATGGTCTGAAGCCTCCTGGCCCCATAGTGCCAGGCACACACCCTCAGTGGGGAGGCTAAGGACTACCCCAGCTTCCATCCTTCTGGGTTCTGTTCACAGAGGGTGGATTCTGGGAAGGGGCTCAGGATAGCCTACAGCTCTTGAAAGAAAAAAGGGGAGGCAGTCCTCTGACTTCTCTGTGACTCTCTAGACTTGGCTGGATTAAAAATGATAGACACAAGCTTCTCACCACCTCACATTTTAAGGGCTATCCATGCAAAACTGGGGGTGGGGTATAAAAATCTGATGTAAGGGCATTGCTGCTGGAGTCTGGTAAGCAATGGTTTTATCTCTTATGTCACTTCACAAGACATTCTGGGGCTGATTCTCCCCAGTCCCAGAGAGGTGCTCTGGCCCTCAGAAGGGTGTGTGTCTGTGTGTCTGTGTGTCTGTGTGTCTGTGTGTGTGTGTGTGTGTCTGTGTGTCTGTGTCTGTGTGTGTCTGTGTCTGTGTGTGTCTGTGTGTGGTCTCATTGTCTTCCTCCTTCTGATGTTGAGGAAGCAGGATTGCTCTCACTGATAGTTTCCCAGTAGCTGGTTACATCTTGTCCACCTTCAGATTGGAGGCAAAGATGGGGCTGAGATGGGCTGGCAATGGGGCCTTTCACAGAGCAGAAGGTGCCTCTGTCATGTGGCCAAGTACTCCTGCAAGGAAGAAAGCTTGAAATAGTCCCCATAGCAACATCCTCAGACACCATCACTTATTCGCATCTGCCAATGGCTCTTGGTTCCTTGGATCCACTGGTCTGAGGAAAGCAATGAAGCCGCAGGCAGCAAGGTGGGGAGATAGGTCTGGGAGAAAACAGAGGCAGAGAGAAAGGGTTCTAGACAGAAAAGGGGTGATGTGGGCAAAGATGATGGAAAGGACTGGGCAGGGTCCAGCATGAACCGCCTCAGAGAGCTCCTGCTTTTATGAGAGCTAAGCTTCTTCTGTCTGTGTCTGGAAACTTCTGCCTGAGGCTCATGGATAGGGAACAGGCAGAGCCCTAGAAAATGGGAATGGTGAGCTCCTGAGACCCTGGGCATCACAGTGGTCCTCCTCACCCTAGCTCTCTGCCCACCGCAGGTGCCTCCTGGGAGCAGAGCTCAGGTGAAGAAGGCAGGCCTGAGAGGAGGTCCTAGTTCAGACTCGAGGCCTGGAGGAAGTAGGGAGACAATCAAGTGGTTGCTGAGGCACCTCTAAAGTCCTGGCAACCCATCGCTACTCTTCTCTGAAGGGCAAGGGCTAATGCCGCCTCTTAGGGGCAAGAGCTTAAGCCCCGGAGAGCTTTGAGGAGAAACAGTGAAGGCTGAAAGAGCACAGTCCCCACAGCACAAAGGCAGGGGTAACCAAGCAGCTGAAGGAAGGGAACCCTCCCTGTTGTTGGGCTGCAGGGCTCAGCGAGGGAAGGGCCACTCGGTAGAGACCAGAGTTCCAGCAGGCGGAAGAGAATCATATTGTGCTTATGGACACAGCAGCTCTCTGGCTGAGAGCGAGCAGGCAGTTTTTAGGCACTAGGAAATATCTGCGATGCAGTTGTAGATAAAGGAAGAAGACCGAGTAGCCTATTCGGTCAGCCCACTGACTGCACCCTCTAGCCAGCTGGCTGTTCAAACTCAGGCAGCTGCAGATTACCTTCAGGAGAGGGTCCACTGGCTGCCACAACCTGCAGCTGAGTCCCCAGGAAGGGGTGGGGCAGGGACTGAAGGAGTGGTGTAGGTGTTCAGAGAAAGACTTGGATCTCACCACACTTCTCATCTGCAGGGGGAATATACTGGGAGAGAAAGAGCTTTAAAGAGCCTGCGTCTATGCTTGTTGGACCAGGCATTTGGTGCCATCTCCCTGGGAGTATGGCTTTCTGGACAAAGGCAGCCCACCTCCAGCTTCAAGGGGGGGAGAGGGACCAGGGAAGGGAGGAGAGCAAGGCGGGATGCTGTTCTCCTCGCTCCTGCCCTACTCTGCTCTGTCCTGCCCTGACTCTGCCAAACAACCCTGGCCACACTGTCGGTCACACGGTCACTTCGGTCTTGCTGGCTGTGTAGCAGGTGTGATGGCCCGGGATATAGTGCAGCTGCTCCACCGTGTTGTGTCTGCGAGAGGCAAAGGCGTGGCGCTTGGCTGCCGTCTGGCTCTGGCCCAGGGTGGCATAGGAGTTATTGGAGGCACTGGGATGGGAGTGCATCTTGGTCATGCGGTAGCGGTCCAGCACTGGGGTGGACACAAAGACGTCCGTGTGAGAGATGGCCCGCGACAGCGACTGCTCTGGGAAGGCTGTCCTCTCTGGGGACAGCAACGGGTCCTGGGAGTGCAGGCGCTCTGTGGAGAGCAGCTGTTCATCAGATAAGATGCGGTCATAGGGCATGCCAAATTCATCTGGCAATCCCCGATGTGGAGACAAGACCCTGTCCTGGGACATGGCCCTGATGGGCCTGCGTGGCCGTTCTCGAGGAAGCGGCTTCTGTTGAGACATCTGGATGACATTGAGGGGGAGGGTACCACGGGCTGCAAGGTCTGGCAGGTGCCTCCTTCTCATGTAATACTCATCAGCTTCCTTGTCCGCTGCAAGGAGAGAGAGAGAAAGCAGTGAGGTGATGGGGCAGGCACGGCCCAGGGAGTAAGGTGTTCATGTGTGATGGGTGTGTATACAAACATGCTTGTGTGTGTACGTGTGCGCATGTGCGAGCGAACACCACCTACCTGAAAATATACAAGGGTAATGAAATCAAACTTCTTTAGTTAGTAGAGTAGGTGTGTGTGTGTATGTGGGTGTGTGTGTGGGGGTGCAGACAGTTGACCTTAACTCCCTTCTCTACTGTGCACATAAACCAACCCTTGAGGGCTTGTGAAAGACAGATTCTGATTCAGGGGCAGTAACTGCCTTTGTCCCAGGCTCATACATCCAGTGGGTCCCCAGGGATCACCTTGCAGGCCGGTTAAATGACTTCTCCACCCAGCTCATAGTGGAGCTGATGGCAAGCTCAGGGTATTCATTCCTTTGGCTTGCCTGCTGTGTCTGCTGCATGTGGTTCTGAAGTAGATTGGCTCCTGGTCTTGCTAAAAACAACCCAGGTAGAGCTGACAGTTTTCCCATGATGGATAAAGCACTTCTTTATGGAAACTGGGCACAGAACCAGGTTCTGTTAGAATTAGGTAGGATGCTCATCTAGGAGGCGTGTGTGACTAGTTTCACTGGTAACCTAGGAACCTAGTAACACCTTCTCTGGAGTAACAACCAATGTACAGGGAACCAACACATGGGTATCCAGCCCCCACACAGCCATATCATCAGCCTACATGTATTCCTTGTGCCCACCAGACAGCAGGCTGTAGCAATACTGTGTGTGCATCTTGCTCATATGCTTTGGGCTCCTGTACTAGTAGGTTCTCCCAGAATCACCTTATGGATCCTTGTCTTTTGCCAGGGCACACAAAAGGCTGCACTGTCTCAAATTTCAGAGAGGAGGCCTCCTACAAACAGCTTTTGGAACTCTTAGGTTCCTGTGGGAATGCTGCTTCCTCTTCAGTGGTCTCAGGGTTAGGGGTAGGGTCTATCTTGCCTACCAAGTCCCCTTTTTTCATTTCTGGGCACCTCTCTGATGGTTAGAGTTGGTTATTTGTTGCCATAAAACTCAACATTTGTCTGTATGTGGCTGTGATGGACATAGGCTGTACTGCTAGCAGAGTGGCTCACCCTGGAATTTCAGGTGCATGCTTAGCTGTGGAGTACCGACTGGAGTTGTGCAGCCATCAAAAGAGACCTGTGGAGCTGGGGGTACAGCTCAGGAGTCAGATGCTTGTCTAGCATACACAGGGCTCTTTGTAACATCACCAACACACACACACATGCATACACACATTAACACACACATACACACACACAGAGAGAGAGAGAGAGAGAGAGAGAGAGAGAGAGAGAGAGGGAGGGAGATACACACAGGTAAGGGTGTTGACTCATTCATAGGGAAAATGAGAAGAGCAGGTTACACAGAGAGAGATCAGGTCAGTAAAGATAAATATCCCTAAATGTACTTTCTGACATTTATTGGGTTAAATCCACCATTGCCACACCCATTTCAGACTCCAATAGCGGAGGTGAGTCCCTGGATAGAGGAGACTTAAGTGATAATGAAAGTATGTGCACGAGCAGTGTGGAGATTTAGATCCTTGGGATAGTCTTGGCTTGGATAGAATGGTTCTTTGGGACCTTGCCACCTCTATTACAGGATGGCACACCAGAAGGCCTGTAGTTGGAAGAGAACCCCTGGCGAGCTGATACATGAACGGCAAGTGCAGCTTATAGAGATAGATAAAGCGGCCTTAGGGCCCTACAGCATCATTCTAAACTCGGAAAAGGGTGGGCTTAGGACCAACAGAACAAAAGGAAGGCTTCTGTTTATTCTCCTCCTCCTCTGTACAACTCACTTCTTTGCTCTTGTGAGTCTATACTTAGTCCCTTGGATATTCAATAAGAGAGGGACGTGGAAGAGAATAACCTGGAGACCCTTGAGACAGAACAACCCTCCAGCCAGCCTTGACTTACTCAGCCTCTTCAGAGATGAGTACTTGCTTGGATTGGTCTTCACTGCAGATTCATATGATGGAGGCAAGTGGGCTAAGTTCTGGTAAGAGCGTGAGAAGGAGAGGTCATAGGGTTCCGTGGCTGATGTCAGAATGTTATTCATCCGTGGCTTCTCTGAAAAGCAAGAGCATGGCATTAGGGAACATAAAGGCAGTATGGCAGTATGCATCTTTCTGCTCCATCTCTGACTAGAGTCCTCATCCTGCTTTCCGATGCTAGGATTCAGTAGGGAGGGCTGTGACTCAGTTTCCCCCTCCTTCGATCCCTGGGGAAGGCATTGTCTTAGCTGCCTCTAGCTATATTGATCAGTTCTTGAAGACTCAATTGGGACATTCAGAAACAGTTTCTTCCTCCAGATACATCACTTGTCTGTCTGATAAAACTGAACCAGGTGCAATGAAGGAGCATTGTCCTAGCTAGCTTTTTGGCCACTTGACACAAGCTAGAGTCATATGGGAAGAGGAACTGCAGCTGAGAAGATGCTCCCGTTAGATTGCCCATAGGTGAATCTGTGAGATCATTTTATTGATTAATGATTGATGTGGGAGGGTCTGTCTCACTGGGAGCAGTGCCCCCCTTTGAACCTTCATCCTACATGGTTAGGAAAGCAGGATGAGCAAGCCAGTAAGCAGCACTCCTCTATGGCTTCTTTTCAATTCTTGCTCCAGGTTCTTCCTCTATTTCCTGTCCTGACTTCCTTCAATGAGGGGCTGTGATAGGGAAGTGTAAGCTAAGTAAACACTTCCTCCCAAGTTTTTTAGTTTGTGGGGGTTTTGGTGTTTTATCACAGCAATAGAAACCCTAACTAAGACAAGCATCATAATATTATCAATGTCAAAATAGAAAAAAGAAATAAAAGAAGGAACAAAGGAAGGAAAAAGAAAAAAAGCAAATCTTTAAAAATGGATCTCTGTGTTTGAGACCCAGCCTGGTCTACAGAGTGAGTTCCAGGACAGCCAGGACTACACTGAGAAACCCTGTCTCAAAACCAAACCAAACAAAAAATCCAACAACAAAGAAATAAAGCCACCCATGTCTACATGAATGTACTGTCTCATCCTAATAGCTGTAGGCTGATCTGGTATTAGGCTAGTCCAACTTTAGAGCAGCTGTAATGATCACAGAGAGGCTGGATACAGGACCCTTCTCCATTGCAGCTGCAAGTCACACTCAATCCATGGTGCTATGCACCTCTCAGGCAGCTCCCTTAGGCCTCGCTGTGCTCCATGGTTGGCAAGCTTCTGTGAGCTACACAGCTTACTTACTTGAAGCCCTTTCTCAGATGTTGCCTTAGGAATGTCTAAGGTCTCAGAAGGAGAAACTTGAGCAAAACCTGCCTATCAGATCTTCTTTTTTTCTCCCACTTTCCCTGAGATAGACCCTAAGATTCCAAAGTCAGCAGACATGCAGCAGAGTATGGTTCATTGCTAGGCCCAGGGGAAGTCAAGAAAGGAATAGAGATGACTAATGGTTACCAGAGTGGATAAATGAGGATAGTATACTGAGGGTGAGTGGGCTCTGGATGAAAGATTAAGAATAAACACAAGACAGGAGTAAAGGATGGGTAAGGGAGCACTGAGCATCGGGATCTGAAGGTGATGGAGGTTCAGGGGAAGAACACAAAATGCCTCCATGCTTGATTGACATGAGGAGGAGGAACCATAAAAAAGAAGTCAACAGTTGGTTTCCAGGGAGATAGGAATACCATTCCCAGAAATGAGTAGGGAAACAGCAGTCTGGCTGTACCATCTATCCATCCTCTTTGTTTGGAACTCCTCAAAGCCATAGGTCCTCTGAGAAGAGGCAGGCCCCAAGTTAGGATCAATCTATAGATGGATTGTGATTTCCTACACCTCTTGGCAGAGAGTATTGCATTACAGAATGCAAGAATCCTGTTGTCCCTGGGAGAGATAGTCACCTTCCTAGGCTATATCCAAGGATTGCCCCAGGCATGGGAACTCCTGGCTTCTCTCTCCTTCCCTGCCTGCATTGTCACCCCCAGAACTGGGGATGGAGCCAGGGGATTTCAGCCAATAAGCTGGTGTTTGTGCCAGCTTCGTACATATGTGAGGGGGTGAGGGATGCTCTGTATCCCAAGAGATCAGAACATGCTGTACAGAAAGAGCCTCCCTGGCATGGACCAGGACAGATGCCAGGAAGTGGAGTGGGCATGAAGCTGAGAGTGCTGCTCCCTAGACGTGCTTAATAGCCACTAATCCATTACTTCTTGTTTCTTCACTTCTCACCATTCTGGAGAAGAACAGGGTTCCTCCTGAGTCTTGGCATCTTACTGCCACTGAGGTCATTGCTCAGTTCTCCCTCTTCCAAATGCAGTAGGTTTATATACTGTCATCTACCACTTATTCTGAAATTACAACTGAGCCAAGAACATTTTGCCTTTTATCCTGACTGTGGTTGCCTAAGCCCCCCTTGGTCAATCTTGTTTTTGATTGAGATGCCATGCTTTATTTTTCCTTCCCTGATCACGTTCTTTTTTAACTAAAGGCTTGTGACTGTGATGTTGTTACATTTTGTCAATCCTTAATGATATTTGGTCTTCTACCTGCCATCCCCGTTCACTCAGTGATCTCTACTGATTTGGCATGACTTAATTTTGGTCATCCCAAATGCTTCAGAACTCTTTGCATCAAGTAGACATGTTTTCTAATTTTCCTGTTTGCCTCCAATAGCATGGCTCAAACTAAGGATCTAGTTAATGCTTTTGTGTTGATCAATTAGATGCAGGTCTTTCCTGCTTCCTAGTAGTTCTAATTATTCTCTGGTGTTGGGGGGAAAGAGTACCATCCAAGAAAAGAATGCAGGCAAGCTCTACTTCAAATATTCTGCAAGCTGCTCAAGAACTGACACTGGGGCCCCATTTATCCCCATTTCCTCATACCAGCTGGAAGAAAGAAGACAGGAAGAGGTGGAGAAGGGAACAGCCCTTCTGTTTGTACTCTATGTCTGTGTTGGCTCTTCCTGAGGAGGCTCATCTCAGGAGCTGTTCATTCCAGAATGTTATTGAACAAGTGGAAGCTTTCCTTTCTGCCTTTTCTGGCTCTTCTTCCCACTCACTAATCCCCATAGCATCTCTCAGACTCTCTACCTCTGCCTTCTATTCCCCCCCCCCCCAGAATTCTTGCACAGAGAGTCCCCACTTTGAAGCCTTCTGTTACTTCCTTCAAAGATTAATGAAAACATCTTCACCTCCAACCTCAAAGTACCTATGGAACATTTCTTTCTTGCATCTTCTACAGTCATAGCCTATTCTATAAATTCAGACTCAAATTCGCTATCACCAATTCCTGCTCGCTGGCTATTTTTCTTCTCCGTTAGATGGTATCCATTGCCAAACCTCAGCTCTCCATGTCATTGGTTCTCATTGAGATACAAATTTTGAGTGACAAAACCACCTCAATTCTTACCTTAAGATGTTCCTGATCTCAATCTTCCTTATTGTCCGACAATCAGCGTTACAACTGGCATCAACATCTTAGAACTGATCTGTTTTTCTTATACCCTACAACCAGAAGCTTCTAATTATGCTCCTACCCTCATATAACAGGTGTCCTCTAGCCTGTAGCACTGAAAAAGCATGTCACAATACCCTATTCCTGTTCCTAATTTAGATGTGCTCTAGCCTCAGTGCTAAGATGCTATATAATATTGCTTGAGAATGGTTATCCCTCTGTTAGGTGCTGTATGAGGGATAAACACAGGACCTTGTGCATGCTAGGCAAATATGCTACCACTGATCTAGCTTTCCCAGTTTCTCAGTTTGCCCTTGAACTGATTCTCTAGCTCAAACATGCTTTGAAACGGACAATCCTCCTGCCTCCTGTTCCTTATTAGCTACGATTGTAAGCCTACATCATCAGACCTGGCTTTGGATTGATCTTTGTTTTGAGTGTATCTCTCAAGAAACTCCTATTGATCATTATTATTTAATTACTGAAACTTTTATAGTGAAGAGACAAGCATGACTGAGAGATCACAGTTTCCAGGGCTGTCATATATTCTATTAAGTTTTGAGAGAGATTCTAAATTTTTTTTTAATCTGGAGATCCAAATGATAAGTTCTGGTCTTCTGGGAGGACATTAGAACCTGACAGGTAAAGGTGGTCGTATCACTCATTGTCCTTTTGCTAACAGCCCTCTGCTGGGCAACCATCAGCCTTTTCTCTGCCAAGAGGGTAAAGCTCAAATCAATCTTGAGTTTTGTCAAATATTAATTAGTTTGGGGAGGATCAAGATGGTTCAACTAGGTCTTGTTTCGCTTGTCAGTGATATCTAAAGGCTTTAAGCAAAATAGAACATTAATCTCCTTGCTATTGATGTATATAATCTGTGGCTACAAGAAGCGGTGGAGATTACAAATATTGAATGAGTTGAGGAAGGGTCTCCCTTCTCTTTTATGGCAGAAACATCATTCTTATGTCAAAGACACAATATTCAGGGAACAGTGTTCTCAAAGGAAGAGTGAAGCTGTGTGGCCTGGGGGAGGCAGACACATGGCTCCAACTTCTCCCATCCTTGGAAAGGAGCCACTTGGCATGCAGATGGGATGCAGAGTGTTATCAATCAGCTCTCACCATGTGTAGGGGTCTGGGTAGCACTGCTTAAAATCGGATGGTTATACTGACGATCACCTGAAAGTCACAGAAAAGACAGTTTTTAAAAAGTCAGGCATTCTGTTGGCTCTCTAACATGACAGCACTTCTCTTTACTCATCTCTACAGTTTTTATCTGACTCAAAGGAAGCCTTTCTCAGAAAAGTTTGCAATAATATACTAGGCTCAAACAAACAAACAACAAACTTCCTGCTGTTGCTGTCTCTTTCCAACTATATCAACCTATTTTGGTCACTGTGGTGACCATGCCCCACGACCCCCATCCTTGGATCTGGCTGACTAGCCATAGAGGCTGCTAGGATAAATATGGAAGAAAGAACCTACTACAAAGGAGAAGTGGATTATTCTTTTTTATATATCCAGGTCTGACAACACCTGAGATCCAGATCAGGCACTGTTCACTCTCTGAGATCAGAAGTCCTGGATTCTTGGCTAACTGACTCAGCCCAATAGTTCGAAAACATTCTCTCTATTCATAACACAGAAGCCCACTTAGATTGAATGAACGATAAAATCAATAGAGCCAGCCTGCCAATGCTCCGAGTTCATGCCATTCCAAAGATTTCTAAAGTGGTTTAAATGAAGATTTGGCTTGCCTCTAAAGTATATTCCAACACTGTGTTATTACTTTAACACAACATTATATTCTTGCTTTTCATTGGTACATGTATCTGATTTTAGCCAAAACAAGGGGAAAAAAGACATGAGATCTTTGCTCTTTGTTCCTTGGATTATAAGTCATAGCTCTTCTATTTTTGCAGGGCTGGGATATTATCTCCATCCCTGTGCTTCTTATTGAAAATGACTCCCCAGCCCATGGTCTCACACTCTAGTCCCTCTTTCTCCTAAGTATTAGGGCTTTGTTGGACCCAGATGTCATTGGCTTCATGAACAGTTGGGCTCTGGTTCATAACTTCACTTCTTGCCTAAAAGGCTCACTTCCAAATCACATGCAGCCTGAATATTAGATCTTAAACCACATATGGACCCCTTTCATCCCCTTGAAATCCTTGACCTTTACAAAATGACGTTTCCATTTTATTCTCCAATGGTCAAGCTCTGGCCCATGACACTGATGCCCCATGAGGCTAGAATCCCAAACATTAGTCATTTTGGCAATTCTCTGCTTTCATCCCCCATAGCCAATGAAACATAAAGTCTTCTTCCATAATAACCTCCTGAATTCAGTCACAAGTCTTTTTTTTTTAATTAAGATTTCACCATTTCTACAAAAAAATATCCTCTTTCTTCCAAACACAGAATTCTAGAGTGGGTGAGTGATGGCTTGTTTCCTTTGTTAAAACTGGATCCTTCATCTAGGCCAGCAGAACATCCAGTCAAGGAGGGCAGCTGACTCCATGATGGAATCAATTCTGCCTCAGACCTGGTTTTAAGCAATAAGAGAAAATTCCACTTCATACAGTAGAGAAAAGGGGGATAAAAAGAGAGGAGAGAGATGACTATGAGAAGGGGGAAGGAGAGTTGAGTCAGGGAGGAGAGAAAGGGAAGAGAGAATCTGTATTGGGGAGAGGTTCTGTGTTTAAAACAAAATGGTTTGTTTTCCCATTTTAAAACAATGTAGCAAGATTTAAAACGATAGAGTCCACAGGTTGAATGGATGGAATGGCAGTTACTGGTAACATTTTGAATCTTCCATTTCAGAGCCCAGTGATAGCAGGAAAGAGTGCTAGACACCTGCCATCTAGGGAATCAATTCTTGTAACCAGTTACACTCCATGACCCGTGTTAAACTAGTGTTTTGTTTTGTTTCATTTTAAATTCTTTCTGTGATTTTACTTATTGCACTTAGTTGGGTGTACAACATACTATTGAAAGACACATGTACACTGTGAGTTGGTCAAACCAGGGTAATTAACATGATCATGTCATTATTTTATATTTGAAAGCTTTAAGCTTATTTCTTCTTTCCAGTCATGGAATACAGACTAGGCATTGCAAACAGCTTTTGCTACCCCCAAATCCATGATGTGAAGCCCTAGAATTTAACCAACTTCTCTCTTGTCTCATTCCTCCACATACTTTCCAGCTTCTAGAAATCACTATTCAACCCTGAGATCAAATATTTTGGCATCCACACGCAAGGAGATTATGCTATAATCTGTCTTTCTCTGCTGACATATTTCACTTAACATAATGTCCTCTAGTTTCATTTGTTCTCACAAGCAATATTTTTCTTGACTAATCCTTAAAATGATCTTGACTAGGGAGTGGAGTTTAATGAATATATACTATTAGTTTGTCATATCTGGACAGCATATGAAAGTTCCCAGGTATCTGTACTGTAATCTCTACTGCATCTTTAAAAGATGAAGTCATAACCAGGTAAGTGTATGATATGTGTGGTGTTTTGCTCCTTGTTTGAGATTCACTGAAAGCATTTTTTTTTCTAACATTCGGCATTATTTTATTTGCTGGCATTAAGGAATAGTATTTCAAATGAAGTACAGACATGGAAATTACAACTCCCCTATAATAATCACTGTGACATTTTGTTCTATTCCCTCTT
Source organism: Grammomys surdaster (assembly GCF_004785775.1). Lineage (NCBI taxonomy): Eukaryota > Metazoa > Chordata > Mammalia > Rodentia > Muridae > Grammomys > Grammomys surdaster. Next base: position 60,763 of record NW_021605438.1, on the reverse strand, counting down.
AATTTCCTTGCTTCATAAAGGACTATGCATACTCTCTGTCTCTGTCTCTCTCTCTCACACACACACTTAAACAACATCATAACGGATAATTGTGTGTGTGTGTGTGTGTGTGTGTGAATTTTCATGCAGATTAACCTGCTTAAAAAGAACCAAAACATGATGGTGATTTCATCTTCACATTTGTGCAAAATGAAAACTGTAGACAACTACACATTGTGATATTTCTACATCAGCAAAAGCAAGGAAGCAGGCCAATATTCATATTTACATGTTTGTGTATTTATGTGATTTTTATGTATATAATAGTATATACACATGAATGCAGATATTAAAGTGTACAACCTCTGTTCACTGTACATACTATTTTAATTTTTATGTTTAATGAATAACATCATGGATATATTTTTACATTTTTAAATAATCATTGAAACATTCTTTTAATGATTTCACCAAGGTTCTGCCTATAGGATGGATAGTCTATCTTTTATTTCTATATGTCACATAAGCATAGTCTATTTGTTTAAGCACAGTGTAACCTAAGTATATTTGAGAATTCCTCCAGTTTGGGTATTTGGATTGCTTAAGACTTTAATAACATTACCTCAGATAACCTTGAGCACAGTCTTTGGCTGAGTGTTATTTCCTTAGGCTAATAACTACATTTCTGGGTCAACACATTGTCAATTTCCTTCCAATGTGCCAAAGAAGATGGTAGATTTTCTAATGCTGAAACATTCATCTCCTCCCAGGACATTTCTTATTTGAGTCTTGTATTTTATTTTTATTACAACTCTGGATTTCATTTACTCATATTTAACTTATATATGTATACAGATATGCTCATAAAGAATTTGGATTTTCTGTGCTAACACTGTTAAGGTTTTGTATTAAAATCATGATTTTGCAAAGCAAAGTGGTGCAATCTTTATCTATTGCTGTTTCACTATCTATGCTTCTGAATTACTCACTGAGATTTGACATATTGGTTACTTGGACTGTCTGGAGGAGTGCAATAGTATCCTGTGTGTCTCAGAGTGTATATCACTATGTGTGTCTTTTGTGTCTCTGTGGATACAGAGTCCTTCTTTATCAAGTGCTGGAGGTTTCGCTTTTGTTATTTCATTGACAACTTCATAAGGTCCATACCACTGTCATCACCAATTTAGAAATCAGGCAATTGAGGTTGGAAAAGGTTGTTTGAGGGTCTATAGCCAGGAGCTGAGTCTGGTGCTGGCATGAACCCATAAATCCTGACTGGTGTGTGTGCTGCCTTCTCATACTTGGGAATATAGTCTTCACAGACTCACACATTCATTCATCCATTCATTCTAGTTTTCTTACTCTAAGTTAAATTTGCAGTTTAAATTTTTCTTTAAAATATCAATACTGAGATAGCTCAGAAGTTAAGAACACTTGCTACTCTTGCAGAAGACAAATGCAGCATTCCCGGAACCTACATGGTAGCTCAAAACTGCCTGACTGGTTCTAGGGGATTCAGTGTCATCTTTTGGCCCATGGAGGCACCACACACACACACACACACACACACACACACACACACACACACAATTCACATAGATAACACACAGACAAAACATTCATACTCACAACATAAAAATAATAAAGTATCTATTGGACATTTTAAAGTCCATTATCTTAAAACTATAGAAGTCTCAAAAAGCTTCTGTTGATGAAGACACACCCCTTTTCTCACATGGGGGGTTTACCATGATATTTTTGGTTTAGCAATTTATTCATATTATCACTCATGTAGAAAGACCCATCTCACTGACAGCATATTTTTTCAACCTTCAAAATTATCATTTTATGCTTTGGGATTTGCTTATTCCTGCTTCTTCACTGTCTTTGGTTTGGTTTATTATCATTTTCTAATTTCTGGGCTTGACTCTTCAGCCCATTTATCTTCTGTCTCTTCAGTTAATAATCTCAGGTCTTCAGCACTGGACTTATCTCTGGCACTAACTCATAAGTGTTAGCACGCAGTGTTCTTCCTGTTGCTGGGACCTAAATGATCTGTAATTGCAGCCTTGGTTTCTCATTGACCTAAGCATTATTTAGTAGAGTGCTGTTAAATTTCAAAGTGTTTGGGGTTGCTGGTTTGAACTTTTGCCATTAATTTTGTTTTATTGTAATGTGGTCAGAGAACAGAGCCTGTCCAAATTGTACTTTTTGGATATTACTGGGATTTCCTTTGTGGGCTACTATAAAATCGGTTCTCATGAATGCTTTATAGGCAGTTAGAGACATTGTGTATTTTTATTTCATACAGTACAAACTTGACATCTATCTATTAAGTCAGACACATGAAACATATTATTCAGTCCCCCTACATCCTAATTCATTCTTCACCTACTTAATCTGTCAAAGACTGAGGGAGGTGTGGTAAGGTCTCCCACTATTCCTGCATCCCTGTCATTTCCTCTCTGGATACTTAACAGAATTGACTATCTACATTGCAGAGCTACACTGTGAAGTATGAAAGGCTTAGTATGGTATGTCTGTGTTATGATGCATCTCCTTTACCTCCATTTGATAGCACTCTCTGTACTGTTCAGTGGCTCCTTTGCCCTGTAAACTCATTTGATTTGATATTTATATTGCCAGTCCTACTTCTTTTTTGTTTACATTAGCATGACAAACTTTTCCTAATCTGTTATATATAACTTTCTGTATCATGTTGTTTTAAGCTTGTCTCTTGAGCATATGAATATGCGTACACACATTTGCACACACACACACACACACACATACACCTTGCTGCCACAGGGCTTGCCCTGGTATGATCCCTCTTTGATCAAGCGTCCTGTCTTCAACTGCTATACTTTTGAAAACATGATTCTGTACGTAATCTCTGCCACCCAAACTCCAGGGACCTTAGCTGCTTTGGCCAGGCATGTGTTCTCAATTGTTTTGGTTTTGCTTTTTGTTGACTGTTTTCAATGCCAGGAATTGAACCTTGAGTCCCCTGTTTAGTATCCTAGTGCTCTACCATTGAATTACATCCCAAGGTTTTTTTGGCACAAGGAAGAATAGGCCTTCCCAGTGGACCCTGGCTGCCACCATAGCTTTAAGAAGAGAAGACAGCCAGTAATGGTGTAGCTAGTCTTCTCTATTGAGTGGAACAAGCAGAAGCCAGTGAGGCTCTTTAGACTACAGTAGCACAGAGGCCAATATTCATATTCTACCTAACACTGATTGTACTTCTGTGCTGACTGAGGAGAGAAAAATGAGTCCAAGACACAACTGACTATAGCTACTAAGTGCTCAGTGATCCCACCCAAACTTCAGCTGCTTTCAAATTACTGTTTATTTTTTCCCACTTGTGTGTTTTATTGAAAGATCTTCAGGGATACAAGACCAATAGATTCTTATACATAAGCTATATGAGAGAGTATTGACTCTCATAACCATAGTATCTGAGAGGTCCCAAGGTAAGCTGTCTGCAGGCGGGAGGCCCTTGAATACTAGAAATAAGACTTCATTCCAAGATGACTGACCCAGAACCATAATAGCCATTGGAATAGTTCAAGGTCAAGGGTCTGAGAACCTGGGGTCATAAGGGTCATGAGGGAGTTGCTGCTTTCTTTATGGAGTCCAGAAGACAGAGATCCAGAAGATGTAATGTCCAAGACAGCAGAGAAACAAGAACACCTTGGAGGAGAGAGAAGCTTGTCTTCTATGTCTGTTCTCTCCAGCCTTTTGGACAGGGACCACCAACAGGAAATCTGTTCCATTTAGTTCACCCACTCCCACGTGTTAGTCCCCTCTAAAAACATCACCCCACACATGCTAATCAGTGTTTTACCAGTTCTCCAGGTATGTCCCAATCCAGCCACATTTGAAACTAGACTTACCCTTCACAGTTAATGTCTGGAACAATAGAGTGGCTGTTGCAATTTTGTGCACCGTTTTTTACTGCATTATGGAAAAAGTTTTGATAGTCTTCTCATTGAATCATGGACAACTGTACTTATGTTCTAGAAAATTTCCATCATCCTCCAGCTCCCTAGTAGCCCAGAGGCTTTGGTGCTCCGTGGAAGAGATACCCGATGGAGATGGAGCAGCTGTGGCTGTGTGCGTCTCCCTGGAGCAACTTCGAGATATTTTCAAAACCTTTGATATTAGCAAAATCACTGAGCATGTGCGCAGGTAGGCTATGACCTATGTTTACATTTCAGAATGTCCACCCATTTGAATAGTTGGAATATTGAAGAGTCCACCATTTGGGAAGATATGTTACAGGATGGCAAATAGGTTTCAGTGCCTTTACTCTGACAACAAGAACATTACTGGTTCACTAAATTTGATACATTTTCCATGGCCTTTACCTGCCATGCCCTAAGTGCAAGGCCAATGACTGACTCCCTAAACCTGTTACAAGAGGAGACACTGGTGACCCTATGATGAAGACCCACTCTATGCTCATGTTAAACAGTCGCTGAGTGGCACCTTGAGGACCATGTATTCCAGCAGGCCTCTAGCAAGTTATGTAGGTTTCTTAAAAGGGTTCCATAGGCCACTGATCATAGGGTCATGTCTTCAGGATTCTGTGTCCTCATTGTCCCTCACACCCCTTTCCTCACTCAGTGCTGCTTTGTTTCCATTAATCTTCTGAGCTTTGATTTTATCTGAGTTCATTGGAAGAAACATTTCAACTGCCAAGAAGTTGGTTTAAAGCTATTGACTTCTTAGGTAAGAAAAGAGGTCCAGAGACATGCAGTGACAGTAGGTGGGGCATGCAGTGACAGTAGGTGGGGCATGCAGTGACAGTAGGTAGGGCATGCAGTGACTGTAGGTAGGGCTTGCAGTGACTGTAGATGAAGCATGCAGTGACTATAGATAAGACATGTATAGATGTTGGGGCAACTTCAGAGTATGGGCTATATTCAAGGATGTGAGCACGAAGTCAAGAAGATTGGCTCAATACTCTGGAACCTGTGAGGAGCTTTATCAACCCTGGAGTGCAGGGTGTGGGAGGAGTTTGTTTAGTGCCCTCTGACCTTAGAGGGACAACACCGTGTGCCCATAAATGTACAGGAAAGTAATGTGGGGTTTAAGTATTGCAATTTCACTCTCTGCTACTCTTCCATACTTTTCAGAGAGTGTCTATTCATTATGCTCACCCAAAAGCCATGGTAAAAGACTGCCCATCCGGTGATCCAGACAGGTCAGCATCTGGAGACAGTGGGTATACAGGGCGTCCATTGATCAAGAATAGAGAATCAATCAGAAAACCTTTCCATCCTATGCCTGACATTTTCACATAGACAAATGTTACTTTAGTGTATCCCAGAGCTTCTGGTGAGGTATGTCAGTCTGAGGTATGTGGGAAGTAGCCTCTTGTACAGACTATAGAAGAGCAGAATTCTTGGTGTATGTAGCACAGGCAAGATGATAGATCCCAGATTTTGCCAGGAGCTCTTCTTGGGAATGTGTAGACAGTCTGTTAACTTTGCCATTCTGTTCCTCCCCAGACATACCAACTGATCTCATCTGTGCTCCTTCACTCACCCGTTTTCCCTCCTTTCCTTGCCTTAGTCAGTTTCTGAGTCTTGGCACAGTGCCCAGTTGGGACCACCAGTCTTCCTGATGGATGGAACAGGATGGCATAACAATTAATTAGTGGCCAGGCCTCATTGATTGATACATTGACGGGGCCATAAAGTGGAAACACAACCTTTACTTGAGCTCCAAGGCTCCATGAAAGAAGCAGGGAGTAGAGCAAGGAAACTTCTTCTGCCTACCAACAGCAGATGGGCCCCTGGCAGAGGGAATATGCCACTAGAAACAATTTCCATACTCACCTCGGCAGCCAGTGCTGATGGAGCTAACCATAAATGTTTCATCACTGATACTGCTTTATGTACCTTAGTAAGGGAAGTGACCAGTTTTCTCTGTGAAACACACTATGTACATATATGTGTCCAAGCATTTATTTGCTTGTTTATTTACTTGTATGTTTGGAGTAGGAAATGGTAGAAGAGGAGAGAGGTTGAAGCTGCGAGCATGGTGGGTCATGTATGCAATTCCAATACTTGAAAGAGGAAGGGTGCTTTGGTGTGGGGGGGGCAGGTCAGATACTCTTAATAGTAATTCAGTCATAGGTAAACAAGTGGAATTCCTCCTCTGTGAGTTACAGAAATCTGGGGGAAGGGTATAGATTCTATGCCAATTATAAATCATGGCTTTATCAACTTGAGATCCAAGAATACAGGGCAAATATAGCATGCATTGAATTTGGGTCCTAACACCACACTCTAGAATTGCCATGACAAGTTTCTGATCTCCTCTCTTTTCCAGGTCCAGCCTCTTTAGGGCCAACTTGTGTAGCTGTTAGAACAGCATTTCTCAGACTGCCAATCTGTCCTTGAGTCTTTGAATACAACAAACTCCCAAGAGGTTGAAGTTTAGTTGCTTAAAGCCAAAGAGGTTTAAGCTCCAGTATATCAGAGTTGTTAGGAAAAACCTGTTCTGATTCACTAAGGCAAGTAGCTAGCACCCATGGTCCCAGCTCATGTCCTCTCACCCAACATTTCAGGGGTTCACAGGGGTTGGGCCTCCCTCTGCCCTGCCTCCTCCTGTTACCTCTGAAATGCCTTCTATCTGCATGGTCCTTTTTCTTTCAACTCTTGCCATGTTTGGGAACAAAGCATCACTTTCTCTTCATACAGCCATGCTCAGATCCTCCAGGGCAGTGGTGCTTGTCACTCTTCTGGAAGGGGAGACTGAGTCACCACTGTACACAGAGTCGGATGCTTGGTTATTCTAATCATCTTACTTGTTCACTTTTTCAAAAGTGATCAAGTACTTCTCCATCCAAGTCTCATCTCTCCAACAATTAGTACATTGAACACTTACACAGATGAGATGAATTACATCTGTAGTACTGTATTTTAGCCCTCATAGGCTCTTTAAGGTCCTTGTGTAGATTTTTGAATGATGTAATGAGTAAACAAATTAACTGTTAAGGCAGAAAAACAGTGATTCTCCCACTTGTTACCTGCTCTCTCTCTCCCTGAAGCGACAAAGTGGGAACTTGTCTGGACCAGTTTTTATAGGTTATAATGTGTAGAGAGCTGCGATGCACCGCGCCTTAAAGATGGCGCCTACCGTCAGCCCGATGCTCTCTGAAACAAACAACTCCTTATTTGGCTAAGGCTGATTCAACAGGTATGCTTCCGCATATGTGTACCTATCCACGTGTGCCACGTGGCTTCCTTGGGTAGGCTGCCCATAGAGTATTTAGCTGGTGGGCAGCGACTCCCCGGAGCAGAAGAAGATTGTTCAAGGTTCCTGAATAAACTGCTTGGAGAAGAGCTCGTGTGCCGTGTCATCCTTGCTGGACAAGGGTGGGCGCTACAATAATGCTTTATGTATATCAGGTTATGACTGTGTATGGAGGAGTCAGGCAACACTCTCTTCCCACTTTAAGTATAAAGCAGACTTGGTAATGATTAAGGATGAGTTACTATTTTAACACAGTCCAGTGAGAGAATTTTTCATCTTAGTATTATGAGATATCATGAGAGGCAAGCTGTAAGGTTGGCATCATAATGTGGGACTCCTCCAAGGACAGGTAGGCTGCCAATGACATCATGAGCTAATTGACTCTGATGTTCTCATCCAACCTCTGTCCCTCCTTACTACATACGTTCTCATACAGAGTTTCTGGAATCTAACTCTTGAGGATCTAGCCTGAGAGCTCCTCCTGAGTAGACTTGTTTAGCTTCCCCATTCTGACTAGGATTTTCATTTTTAATTCTGCCCGGAAAATATGATATGCCATGCCTACATGGGGGAGCAATATGTTTTTTCTATCTGATTCATTTTAAAAGGCAAACTTTGGGTCTCCTTGGAAGGGTTGGCTACCACCTACAGTGGTCCATTTCCTTAGGGTGGCAGGGCTCCTCTGTATCCAGAGATGCTGTGGCCATTTGTTCAGCCCCTGGTTATTGTAATCACCACGAAAGGATCATTTAACATCCTTTGCTCAGCTCCAGGGAGCTAATCCTCCTCCTGGCCCTGAGGCAGGCCCAAGTGTGTCCACTTGAGCTGTTTAAATCTTACTCATGAAAGACAAACTTAAAAAGTCTGGGAATTTCCTGGAAGTGGGGTCAGGTGGAAGCCTCAGGAGGGATGAAGTGGTTCTAGGAGATGGTACATGGGGCTTGACCTCTGTCTCTGTGCCAAGCCAGCAATTCAATGGGCTCCCTATGGAGATGTAAGGTCTATGCCATTCTCCCAGAAGTGGGCTTGTTGTGGATTTGTTTACAGATTTCAGATTCCATTTACCCTTACCTGGGCACTCCACCCTTCACTCTCCAAATCTCTAGTCTAAGCCTCTTAATTCTTTTACTGGGTAACACAAAGTCACTCAGTATCTCAAAGTATAACTCAAAGAAAAATAACTGGGACGGACAATGTCATCTGACGTTTCAAGGATGTGCAACACTCTGGAAGCCTCAGAAACATACTGGCACAAAGCAGGCCACCTCAGGACCTGCATCTACCCTGTAATATTAGGAGTGTATGTGACACACAATGATATTTCCCTCTAGGAAGTAAAATATCTGGTATTTACAGCCATGCTTGATTTTCACACTTATTATACACACTATATTAAGGGGAGGAAGTTTTAAGTCTGGTGGTTGGCTTAAGAATCTATACACATTACTATTCTAGGATCAGTACAGTTTTGTTGTGATTTAATAAAGATTACCTATCTATCATCTATCTATCTATCTATCTATCTATCTATCTATCTATCTATCTATCTATCTATTATCTCTTTGTCTTTTTTCATTTATTTATTTATTTATTTATTTATTTATTTATTTATTTAATTTATTTATTTATTCACTTTACATCCCAAATTATATCATTTTCACTGCTGCCGCCTTCCTCCTGGTCCTCCCTTCACATAGTCCTCCACCAATCCCACTTCCCCCCTCTCCTCTGAGAAGGGAGAGCCTTCCCTGGTATACCCCCACCCTGGCAAATCAAGTCTCCATAGGACTAGCCACATCCTCTTTCACTAAGGACCAACAAGGCAGCTCAGTTAGGGGAGTGGGATCCCCAGGCAGCCAAGAGATTTAGGTACAACTCCTGCTTCAGTCCTTGGAGGACCCTCATGAAGATCAAGCTGTACATCTGCTGCATACATGTGTTGGGGTGGGGGTGGCTAGGTACAGTCCATGTATGCTCGTTGGTTGGTGGTACAGCCTCTGGGAGCCCTAAGTGTCTAGGTTAGTTGACTCTGATGGTCTTCTTATGGAATACCTAACCCCTCTGGGTCCCTTAATCCTTCCCCCAACTCTTCCATAAGACTCCCAAGCTCCGTCCAATGTTTGGCTGTGCATCTCTGCATCTGTTTCAGCCAGCTACTGGGTGGAGCCTCTCAGACACATCTATCTAACTTATTCACTATAATCTATCATATTCTCTTTTAAAATTGCTTAAAGAAGTTCATGTATGGGTACTTTGCCTGCATGTATGTCTGTGGTCCACATGTGTGCAGTGTCTGCAGAGGCCAGAAGAAGACACTGGATCACCTGAAACTGGAGTTACAGACCATTGTTAGCTGCCATCTGCATGCTAGTAATTAAACCCCAGCTCCCTGGAAGAGCAGACAGTACTCTTAGCTATGGAGCCTCTCTCTAGTCTCTTTGTCTTCTCTTTGTGTCAGCTACTGCTTGCTGTGCCAGACACTTCATAATCTACAAAAGTTATATTATTGAAACTTCACAACTATGAGGTCATTCCCGTTTTGAAGATGGCATGAAATTGCTCAAGGACAGAAAGGAAGAGACTGAAGCAAGATACAAGATTACTTCCTTCTCAAGTCTCCAAGTCTTGCACTCCATATTATATCAATAATTTCTCTCTCTCTCTCTCTCTCTCTCTCTCTCTCTCTCTCTCTCTCTCT
>NW_021605438.1:0-50807 GCF_004785775.1 Grammomys surdaster | reverse complement strand
TCTCTCTCTCTCTCTCTCTCTCTCTCTCTCTCTCTCTCTCTCTCTCTGTATGCATATGCACATATAGACTTTCCTGTTTATCTGGATGGAATTTCTTAGAGATCTAGATTTGCCAATTAGCAAAATTGGTTGATACATGAAAAAATGTGTATCACTCCTCTGTACACCCCCAAACACCTGCACACAGGTTACGTGACTCAGCCGAGAACAGTGCAGTAATCCCTTATAATTGCAGCTCCCTTTTGATGACGACTTGTAGCTCCCTGGAATTCTTTCTATTCCTTCATTTGGATCATGCAACCAAATGGAATCTGGCCATATTTTATAGCGAGTGTGGTTAGGTATTATGATGGCTATTCTCGGTTGCCAACCTGACTATATCTGGAATGAACTACAATCCAGAAATGGAGGGCACACCTGTGACTCAGATCATGAGGCAAGAAGACAACATGTTTTTGATCTTGATCTTGAGGCTGGAAGCACTTTTGATCCAGATCTTGAGGTTGAATGACACACCTTTAATTTAGATCTTGACATACATCTTTAATCTGGACCATAACTTCTGCTGGAGGCCTACATAAGGACAATAGAAGAAGGAAAGAATCATTCTTCACTAGTTTACACTTACTTGCCAGCACATCTATTGGAGCCTACAGAAGACAAGTTCAGCCTCGTGGGACTGAGCAACTACTAGATTATTGGACTTTCCATTCACAACTGCCAATTGCTGGGTTAGTTGGACTGCAGCCTGTAAGTCATTCCAATAAACTGCCTTTTTATATATGGATTCATTCCATAAGTTCTATAACTCTAGAGAACTCTGACTGATACAGGTATATGAGGCCAGGAGTTAAGCACAGAATCCTCCTTTTCTGAGGACCACATACAAAGCACTGTTTCATTGGTTATGACCAATGAGTCATAGCCACTGGAATGTGGGTGAACATATTGGGGGGGGGGGCTCTGCCTCCATGCTTACCTGCCTCTTTCTTTCTTTCTTTCTTTTTTTCTTTCTTCCTTCCTTCCTTCCTTCCTTCCTTCCTTCCTTCCTTTCTTTCTTTCTTTCTTTTTTCTTTCCTTTCTTTCTTACAATAGTTCTAGCACCAAGCCCCCTACTGGCTTTTTCAGGATTCCTTCAAATCTCAGTCATGACTTTTTCTTCCTAGGATGTCTTTTTCCCCACTTATTATTCACTCACTTCTTTTTGTTCATTTTTCAAGGCTAGCCAAAACACCACGTCTTCCTTTATAGCCTTCCTCAATCCCTTCACCTGGAGAGGATTTACTCCTTAGGGTGAACTCACCTTTACTCCATGGATTCCCAGGGGTGGTTACCACTGTCCACACCATGTTATAATTGTGTGCATGGAAGCCTTGTCTCTTAATCATGACAAGTGATTGAAGGTTCAATCTGGGTTTCTTAGTTCTGACATAATGTTTTCACCTCCTGAGCATCTATTGGATGAATAAATCAGGCTGTTATATGGGATAACTGGGTTGATGTGAGGATTCATTAGATACAGCCCACATTGTCAATGAATATTTTGACATATAAATAAATAATAAATAATATATATATGTAATCATAGAGAGTATATGAAATGGTTTGAAAATTTTTGATGCGGTGAGAATGATCAAGGAAAGTGCTAATGAATTAACTGAGGCTATATGAAAGAGTTGTGTGTATAATTGTATGTGTATGTGTGTGAGTGTGTGTGAGAGTATGTGTGTGAGTGTATTTGCGAGTGTGTAAGTCTGTGTGTGTATGTGTGAGAGTATGTGTATATGTGTGAGAGTATGTGTATATGTGTATTTCTGTGAGAGTATGTGTTTGAGTGTGTAAGTGTGTATGTGTATGAGAGTATGTGTATGTGTTTGAGTGTGAGTAAGTGTGTATGTGTGTGAGAGTATGTGTGATGTGTGTGAATGTATGTGAGTGTGTGTGTATGTGTGTGTTCATGTGTGTATGAGTGTGTATGTATGTTTTAGTGTGTGTACAGTTGTGTGCATATGTGTGTGAGTATGTGAATGTAGGTATGAGTGAGTAAATGTGTGTGTCTGTGTGTGTATGTTTGTGAGAGTATGTGTATGTGTGTATGTGTATGAGTGTATGCGAGTGTATAAGTGTCTGAGTGTGTGTAGAGTGAGTGTGTGTAGGTGTGTGAGAGTGTGAGTAGTTGTGTGAGAGTGTGCGTATGTATGTGAGTGTTTAATGTGTGTTTGAGTGTGTGAGTTTGTGTGTGGATGACTAGCTCTGCTGCTGGGGGAGCTTCAACTTCCAGTCTCCTCTACAGCTTGCCCCACTGTTAGTACAGTTCCCAGCTCCAAGCTGCAGCTGGCTGAGTCCTAACACACATTACTGCACAGTCTACTCCCTCCCATGTCCTTAGTAACAGATCAAATTTCCTCTTCTATGTCACTGCCTTGCCATCCATCTGCTTATGGGAATCCCTTCTTATTTCTCCTATTTTCTAACTCCTTCATATTTCTTCTGCTTGGATTTCAACAAGCATTGTTTATAAGTTGTATGTTAGTTATTACAAGTAATGACTGTATGCGATTACTTTTCATTTCAGAGCGATATTTTAATATGTGTTTATATTGTGAGGTTGATTAAATGGGCTAATATAGACAGCTATTCTTTTAATATGCTTACCAACTTTCTCTAGTTGGAATATTAACAATCTCATCATTAATTTTGAAACATGCCAAGTGGTGGTGGCACACACCTTTAATCCCAGCACTTGGGAGGAAGAGGCAGGTAGATCTCTGAGTTCAGGACAGTGTTCCTACCTATACAGAGTGAGTTTCAGGACAGCCAAGGCTACACAGAGAAATCTTGTCCCCCAAAATCAAAACAAAACAAAACAAACAAGTAAGGAGCATCTTATGCTCTTAGAAAAGAATGGGTGGTGGTGATGCATACCTTTATTTTTGAAGCATGGATGTACTAGAATAGTTCATTATAGTCTCCATTCTGGGTAATAAATCCTCAAATTTTAATAGTTGTGTATAGCATTGATTTTGTACACAAAATCACTATGGGTGTTATTATTATCAGTATAGAAAGACTGAATAACATGATAAATTATGGAGTCTAATTTTTTTATATAATTACTTGAACCATTGCAGCAGCTCCAAAAGATAGAAACTAGTATCATCCTTATGGAACAAAGAAAAAGATCTGGGCTCGACATGGCCACTTGCTCAGGTAACATGCCCAGGAGTGGCTTGGCTGGTGCTGCAGACAGTCCCACTGCAGACATACCCACGTCCCCAACACTAACCACAGAAGCATTCTTTCTGTTTGTCAGCACTGCACTTGATCTTGTCATGGTCACATTCTATTCAAATCAGGTTTGCAGACAACTGGAAAGACTTTATTGGTCTCCTGGGAACCTTGCCCACATGAATATTGTAATAAAATACCAAACATCAGTTGATATTGTCAGTGAGAAAAAAGAGCAATAACTCAGTTCCCCACTTGCTGTCCAATTCCACCTTCACTTGTCAGACTGAGAACTGTCTACCAGCATCACAGAACTCTGCTCCTTCACCGTGAAATATCCTTGTATTGGTGAAAAATTCACACCCTGCTTTCTGCTCCTCCTTCCCACCACGGACACAGAAAGTCATGCATGAAGAAGAGCATCTTAAATAAATGGTCAGCCTTGACAACAGACATGTCAGTGACACTGGTAGAATGCTCTAGCATGGGACTCTGGAACATTCCTTCCACTGCGACAAAGCAATGGGAACCTTCTGTATCTGTGCTCCACTGTCTGGCTTCCAGGAACAGCTGAGTATCGCTGGTCTCTGAAAAACATCTCTAGTTGCTGCAGGCTTTAATCTTAAAAGCTATATAATTAACACATACAGTTATTGAAACACTAGAAAGCAAAGCTAAACAAGCAAGCAAACAAAAAAGTGGTGATTGTGCATTTTGTCCATAAAAATGAAATGATATTGAGCCAATTATTTCTTGATAACAAAATAGCATGACTATTTTGAGGGTGTCATACACACTTCCGGGAGTGTAAATGGCAGCTTAGCCTTCAGCTTTGTGAGCACAGCATAATCCTTGCAGCAGGGTGTTCTTTAAAGCAGTTCCTTGTGTTAGATATTTACATTATTTCCATTGCAATGTGTTATAAAACAATACTTTGTAGGAGGACCATTGTTTTCCCTAGAGAAAAATTTCTAGATAGTGCATCTCTAAGTTATAAAGGTTTCTGATAACTTTCTTGGCAGAATTGCTGTGTGGATGGATAACTCTTCCTATTCTGAATGGAAATTTGATGACCGTTCCCTCCACCCTAAGCAACATTGAGTCTTTATTTGAGGGGTTGTTTTCACCAACTTGAAGGACATTTGTGGGTATCCAGTTAGTTCTTACTGTCTATCACCAATCGCTAACATGAACATTCATCTTTCCAGTTCACTTGTGTTTGGTAGTTTGAATATGTTTAAATACTCAGTAGTTTCTTTAGCACATACATACACCTAATGGGGCAATTACCTTATTTTTTATCACTTTAAAGAGTTTGTTATGGCCGGGCGGTGGTGGCGCACGCCTTTAATCCCAGCACTTGGGAGGCAGAGTCAGGTGGATTTCTGAGTTTGAGAGTTCGAGGCTAGCCTGGTCTACAGAGTAAGTTCCAGGACAGCCAGGGCTACACAGAGAAACCCTGTCTTGAAAAACAAAACAAAACAAAACAAAACAAAAAAAGAGTTTGATATGTAATGGACACTGGCTGTTGGTCTCTCACAATTACTCTTCTCCCTCCTCTTTGGTCTGTAATTTTGTTTCTTACAAATGCTATACATTCAAGTGTAGTCAATATTTTATCTCTTTTGTCATTAATTAATTCTTAATGTGCAAAGTTTTTATTTTTCGGTAGTGCTGGGATAATACTCAGTGTGTCATACGGGCAGAGTGAGCACTGCTCCAGTGAGCCATGCCTCAGCACAAAAAGCAGTTTCTGAGTATTGTCTTTGGACTGTCCTGTTTTCAGGAAGACATGCATTGTTTTTCTATGCTTTTATTATGTAATCTATTTGTTCTATGTCATAAGATGGGAATTTATTATGGAGTGGCTTAATACTGATTGGAATTCAACTTTTTCTTTATTTTGTATGAATCTGTCTTAATTCCACACTGAGTCATGAGCCATTGTGAAAGATGCCATAACTTGTCAGCTCAGTACCCAGAAGAGCAGATAGGGAAGGCTGTCCAGGTAGAGGAGTACATAGGGAGAACTCTCAGTTGACCGTAATCCAAAGCCACTCACCAATTTTGAGATTATTATTATTTGTACACAGAGACTCACTGTGTAGTGCAGGCTGACTTTGACCTTGAGATCCTCCTGTCTCAGCCTGGGTGGGGGCGCTGGGATTATAGTTCTGCTCACCAGGACCAGGGTGTGACCATGTGGGTTGCAGGAGAGCAGCTGGAGGAAGGGAGCATGGTGACCAGGACCGGCTAATGAAGTAAGCCAAGATGAATAGAGAAGAGCCCTGAGTGAGCTCTCTGAAGCCTGCCTCATGTGACTGCTGTCTGTCATCAGGGCTTGCTGCCTAAAGGCATCACTGTGAGTTTTGAACACCAGCTGATACACTTCTGAATGCCCTCCCTTCTGTCCTGGGGGTGTGCACACTGCACACATACACACAAAAAAGGCAAGCAGATACTTTATGATTAAGTGAACATTTATTCCCACCCAGTGTCTATGCTGTGATGCTTTCCCTGTGGATTAAAATTCCTTCTTCAACTTCATGCTGCCTGGTCTGTGCTTCCACTTTCAACATTCTACTCATAAAAATGTACGCAGCCTTTGAATATCTGAATGTGTAGAAGCACAAACATCCACCTGTAGTTTTAGATGTGTGCCGTGGCCATTCATCCCTGTGGATGTGTGTTTAATTTCAGATGTCATTTTTTTATCATGTGAACCAATTCAGAATTTTTGTTTGAAACTGTATTTGTTAATTAATTTGGAAATAGCTGAGCGTCTCCATTCAAATACATGATATCTTTCTCCATTTAGTTAAATCTTTTAGTTTTCTATTAATCCTTATCTTTGTGGTGCTAGGAAGTCTCAGGCAGGCTATGCAAGTGCTGCATCCTAGAGCCACACCCCACCTGATCTTAGGCATAATAATAGAGTTTATATGTCATCATATCATAACCTTGTTACAATTTATGTAAGTGCCTAGTTTGATAAATGCTATATAAGTATCTAAAGATACTATCCAAAAATTGGAAGTAACTGTCTGAGCTCATAGAATACTAAAAGTTCATTATCTTAAGAAAAAAAAAGTAACAATGAGACAGATTGGTAGATCTGGCAATGGTACTTGACAAAATGGTTCAGTTCTGGTCACACAGTTCTCATGGATGCCCATACCCTGGTTATAGTAGTTCTGGATAGAAGCTTGGTATGGATGGAAACAGGGAATTTCAATGAGTGATTATTCTGGGAGCTGATAAAATTGTCTATCTGGGTTCATTGGCTTGAGTGATACCAAGAAGTATGTTTGTCTCTAAGTATAGGAAGCTATCATGGATTGAATCTGTAGCTCATTACTGAGAGTGTATTTAGCACATTCATGGATCCAGGTTCAATCCTCAGCACACACAAAGAAGAAATCCTACATAATCCCTGTGAGGTTGTTTTATCTTGGGGTCCTTAGAACTCAGCAATGGTTCCTCATATATATATAACCAAATCCCAACAAACAAGAGGAGAGCAGGAGAGGGTACAGTCCTTAAGGAAGTGGTTTGGCCTTACTGCTGTGTACAGGCCATTCTACATGGCGGCTCTTCACAGACTGCTTGACCTTACAAGGACTTCAAGTTAACTCCTGCCTGCCTTATCTAGGCCTTGCTTTCCAAAAAGACAACTCTTTACCCACTCCCAGTTGCAGAGCTATATTTTTCCTTGATATTTCCCCCAATGAATAAGCCACCATCTTGCTTATCAGCAAGAGGTTAGGTTCTCAGGTCAATGCTATTCTGCATTCCTATGCATAATGGCAGAAGTTATTCCCTGTTCTATAAGGAGAACTGAAATACCTTTTGTCTTGTGAAGCACACTCAAGAAAGTCATAGATTTAATGGGAGTTACCATGATAGTTTCATCAAGCATGTGTAAACTCCCATGCAAGTTCCTTATTCATTCTATGAACCATTCTTTCTTAAGGATGCTGTGAAGTGTCAACAACACAAACTACAAAGTTGGTGAGGTGCAGGCATGTGATAAAACATGCTCTAAAACCTTGTGAGCTAAGATGGCTTTGTTCCTGCTTTATGTAGTACAAGTGTGATGTGTTGGTTCTTCCCCAGTACATGTCGGGTACAGGTGGGAAACAACAATATCTGTGGGGAGTCTGCAGGTACATGTTAGATGCAGGTCTACCATCAAGCTAGAGCAGCATTCTTGCCATGTTCTTCAGGTTCTCAAGCAGATGTGAATTCCTTCCAGAAGCATTACCTGTTACCCACAGGCTATCGTGCACTGCTGGGAATATGATCTCTGTATCCCTCCTCTGTGTATGTATCAGTAGTCTGCTTGAGAGAACTGATACCCAGGGAGAAGTGGAGAAAGTAAATATAGGCTATTTGCTCATGCTGATGTTTAGAGCCACAATGTCCAAATCCAATTAGCAGAGGACAAGGAGCTCCTGGGATCACATCATACAACCACCATTTACATTGACCAACTTCAACAATATCTGCCTCCTTTGAAGACTGTGATGTGAAATGGACCTTTGATGCCAATCGCTTCCAATAGCCTTATTCATCATAGTACAACATACTCTGGAAGTAAGCCCTGGGAAATGGAAGCCTGACCCTTATTCCAGTAGTTACAGAGCACCACATGAGTGGCTGCTTTCCTCCTAGGGAGGCATATGTCATTTCATCAAGATGATGCCATTCTGTCACTGGATGTTGGAATGGCCTACTCAAGCCCATGGGTCAGTGGATGGCAGGGTCATGGAGTTTAGCATATATCTTACTTTTTCTTTGTCCCTTCTACCATGGTTGTCTTTCTTTCCCTTTTTAGTAAGTCACTCTTTTACAAGGAGGATTTCATTCCTTTCTGAAACAAGGTGAAAGATATATGAACAATATCCAAATCAATTTCAAAATAGCAACCACCAAGCTCTGCTGGTTCTCCACCAGCTAGACTTGAGAGTATCCTGGCTCCATTGCCCTAGGGTTTCAGCAGGTAAGGGAATCAGATTCTAAAAGTAGTCTCTAATTTCTTTTCTTTGAATGGTGATTAATTTGATCTGTTTCCTTATTTAACCATGCTGGGAATTGAACTAGGGTCTTGTGAGTGCCGGACAAGTGCTCTACCACTGAGCCATACCCTGAAGCCCTTTATTACTGATGTTGAAATCTCAGATTACACAAGTAATTGATGTTGCAAGGCATTCAGAAGTAGTAGAAAAATCATAAAGTACAGTAAAGTGAAATCCATGCCTGGGTCCATTATCCAGAGAAATATCTTACATCTTAAAACATGTCAGGTAATTTGTTATTTATGAGTTTAACCTGCCATCTCTGGAACTCTGGAACAATTCTGGACCATGTCAGTCTACAGGAGAAAAGAGTCTACCTCTCTCTGCCCAATACTATTTTTGCCCAACTTGGCCCCAAGACACTCTCTTGTAGCGCTTAACCTGTTGTTTCACCAGTGCAGAGGCAGGAGCCAGTCCTTCTCTCAGAAGTTTTGGGGTCTATTTCCATTCAGATGGCTTTATTGTGACCTTACTGTAGGACTCAAACACATATTATTTCCAACACCTTCAAGATCATAGCTCCTTACATCACTATCCAGGAAAGAACCAATCGTAAAGGAGGTAAACTCAAGCACGTTGGAAAAGAGCACAAAACAAGCTATTTCCAAAGCAGGCACATATGCACCCACACAGGCACACATAAATAAGCTACCATGGTTATCCAAACTCACCCGAGATTGATGCCAAATTGCCCTGACAACACAAGCTACAAGCTTGATCCCTCACCCAATAATTGGGCCAATGTGAGTTTCTTCTCTATCAAGCATGCTCTTCTCTGGTTCATGAGAGAGGCACCTGCCTGCATCTGCAGTGATATTTCAGCACTTTTATTCAAGCACACTTTCCAGTGTTTTGGCAGATTTCCTTTGCAGAGTCTACTCCACCCACAGACACCAGGAAGAATGAATTGCTCAGAATACAAACAAGAGAAACTGCAACCTTGAGCAGCAGCCGAGAATCCAGCAGGGAGAGTGGGCTTTTCTCTCTTTTGTTTCTTTTGAGTTGAAGACTTGAGCAACTTCCTTGCTCAGCTCAAGAATATGCCTGTCACATGCTCCTTATTTGATTGCTGACAGGCTTCGCCAGTGGTTCCTAGAAAACCCAGTGATGGGTCTTTTTAGGGCCCATGGAGTGTTCAGCTAAGTCTGCAGATGAGACGCTTGCCAGGAAATTGGGCAAGAGTGATTTTTTTTTAATCTTTAAAAAAAGTATGTTTCAAGCAAAGCATACAAGTCGTTTTGGCAGAAAAGCTCTGAAGGCAGCAACCCCGAGGCTGCCTATGAGCTCAAGGCTTATCTGGAAACTCTACAGGGTAGAGGATTTTCTGGAAGCCTCTGTGTAAGTATTAAAGCACCCAACCCAGTATAAAGAAATCCTGCTTGAAAATGCATCACTGGACCAGGGAACAATAGCACATAATAAGAATGTAATCTGAAAATATAATGTCATAATGAGAGATCCCAGTTAGAAGGTTTTTTTTTTTCCTCCCAATGTAAAACTTCCATGCACTTGCAGCATGGGTTGTCTTACTAAGGATAAGTCGAGAGAGCAGAGCTGAGGTCCAGTTAGTCACTGCATAGCTGCTAATTGAAAGGCAGTATCCAGGGTAGTGTTATGTCAACTTGATGAAAGCTGAAGTCATCAGAAAGGAGGGAACCTCCATTAAGAAACACTTCTGTAAGATGGGCTGTAGGGCAGCCTGTAAGACACATTTTTAATTAACAAATGATCTAGGAAGGCAAGCCTGTTGTGGGTGAGACCATCCCTGAACAGATAGTCCTGAGTTTCATAAGAGAGCAGGCTGAGCAAGCCAGAGAAGGCAAGACAGTAAGCATCACCCTTTTATAGTCTCTGCATCAGCTCCTGCCTCCAGATTCCTGCCCTGTTTAAAGAGTTCCTGTCCTGACTTCCTTCCGTGATGAACTATGATGTAGAAGTGTAAGCCAAATAAACCCTTTCTTCCCTTGCTGGCCTTTGGTAATGATGTTTCATTGCAGCAATAGCTAAGTAAGATAGGCAGCAATTGCAAGAAAGAGTTTCTAAAACATTTAACCCCTGACTGGAAGTGGTCCTAGAAGTGTAACTGAAGTCAAGTTAATTGAAAATCTCAAGTTCAAAAGATGCTAAGAATAAACATAAATTGATATGAATTATTTTAAATGATGTCGAATTCTTATTCATTCGTATACAATTCTTCTTGCTTTAAGTACAAAATAAACATTAAGTATTAGCCTCAAACCCTTTCAGAAGACAAATAAAATCTATTGGTTAATGAATCTTGATATTATTTAGTTTAATTAATTTTTAAGAGTTAACAAAATGTGGGAAATCGGGGGTTATAAGCTGCTTAAACATGATCATTATTTAATCTCAATATAAACACAAACTTTAAGGCAAAGACATTGTGTTTCATGGTGACATTACCTCAATCTGTCAAACAAGGATTTATTGAGGGTACCATGTCCTAGGCAGACACTGTCAGATTGTTTCTAGAAATACATTACTGAGCCAAGAAGATGTGACTCAGGTATGTACTTCATCCAGAGTTTATAGGAAGACACAGGTAATAATAAGTTTGTAGCAAACATGTGAAGAATTGCTTTAGTGGTAAAGGCCAAGTCAATGTCAGACATGAGGAATGGATGATAACAGAATGTAGTATTAGTATCTACTCCAGTGATCAAGGATGAATTCTTGGGGAAATGACATCATGAAGAGGTCTGGAGAATGATGACCCAGCTAAGCAATATTTACATAGGCTGAGGTAGAAAGAAGTGGAAGTGTGTGTGTGTGTGTGTGTGTGTGTGTGTGTGTGTCCTACATGTGCAGAGTTGGAGGATAGACCAAAGCCAAGCTGAGTTGAGTACAGAAGTAACATTGAATAACCTATGGAGGTAGAGTGCTTATGTGGCGAAGGGCAAGGGAGAGAAGGAGGAGAAACACTTAGGATGCTGGGCCAGTAAGGAGACCATGGCAACAGCAGAAGGAAGATGCTAACGGATGAACAAGGTAGAAAGAGCACAGGGAGGCAGATTCAAGGCATCTTGAAGGCATCATTCAAGGCTGAAGGCAATGCATATGCATAACGTATATATGAAAAGTGAGGAATAAAACTGTAAATATGGGTATTATAAGAAACTGAGAGACAGAAGGCATGCTATCTGAGTTGAACAGTTTCACTTTTGCTGAGCTAGGGGAGAATGCTGGATGCATGGTTTGGGGCTGGAATGTAAATCGGAGATTGTATCTGAACACATTAAATGTGAGATGCTTTTGAAACACCTGAATGGTGAGGTCAAGTAGGCAGAAGAATTTCAGAGAAAAAGACCAGGGCTGGAGATGCAGCTTCATGAGTCATAAGTGTGTGGATTGCACTAAAACTGTGAGAGTTGATGATTTGCTCTGAGTGAGGACATTGCAGTGCAGGGTGAGAGAAGCAGAGAGGTCTGAGAGAGTTCAAAGGACCTAGGTGCTCAAAGAACCAATATCTAACCCGTGGACTAGATGCAATGGGGTGGAAAGAGTTAGAGATGGAAGTGTTTGGAGTAATGGAAACTGGAGGATGGGGGCAAGAATACCGGAAGAATCAATAGCAGGTTTCAGTGAGAGGATTATGGGAGGAAGAGAAAGGAGTAGTTTGCTGGGTTTTAAGCATGGGTGTCAAGGTGACCTTGGCTGGAAGTTTGCTAGAATAAGGGAAGCAGAAGCCAGAAAGGTTGGAGGCTGAGAAATGAAGGTGAATTTCAGGCAGAAACCTGAAGTAAGTTTACAATGCTTACTATTATTTTAAAAATTTTTAATTGTGGTAAAATACAGTATACAAAATGAGCATCATTACTGCTTCTGACTGAGCACTCCAGGCAGCATGTGCATTTATGATGCTGCCCAGACATCCTCACATCCAGCTCCAGAATGGTCTCATTCTAGGAGTCTGGCCTGATAAAGGCTGACTGCACATACTCTCTCCATCCTGTGCCTCTGACTTCTAACCTATGGATTTTACTGTTAATATTTTTTTTTACTGTAGATCATATAAATAGAATCACATATTTGTTTCGTGGCTGACCTATCTTAATAAAAGCCCTAAAGATTTATTCCTATTGAAGTGTATGTCACAATCTCATTTATCGTGAAGATTAAATAATACATAGAGGGCCCCATGTACCCATAGTTCCTATACCCACAACTCAACCAATCATAGACCAAGATATCTGGAAAACGTTCATGTCTATACTGAACATACATACTTTTGTTATTGTTCTTCCAGCAACATGGCACTACTGGCATAGTACAAATGTCATGGGTATCATCTGTGACTTAGCATTGATTTAAGGACTATGAGAGGATGTCACAGGTGCTGTGAAAACATGGCGCCATCTTATAAAAGATGCTTGAGCATTCATCCATGGATTTTGATGTGTTCAGTCCTATACGCCTTGCAAGACTATCATGCTTGCTTTTACTTTTTCCTATTGATGCACCCATGGACAACATTTGCTTTCGCTCCTTAGCTACTATGAAAGGTGCTGCAGTTATTTTTGATGCCCAGGCCAGCAGCTCTTCCTGGCAAGAACTGAAGGCAATGTACAGTCTTGTCTTTGCTGTTGGTCCCCAAGCTGTATGTTTTTAGTAATGACTGCAAGGGAAAAAGACAGAAATCCACTGAGTGGAGAGAAGAACAACTAGAGGAAGAAACAATGATGTGAGGGAGGCAGCGCTGGATCAGGGGACAGAAAAGAGGAGGATGTTGTGGCCAGAAAAATGGGTCCTTTGATAGCTTTGGCAAGGATAAAAGAAAGAGTCCATCTAATCACTTCAACCCTCTCTGAAGTATGATGCAAGTTCCTTGGCTTGGGTCAATGGAGGAGAGAAGAGGAGAAGGGAGAAGAGGAGAGAAGAGGTGTGGAAAGAAAGAATGGGGTGGTGTGCTACAGTGTGTTTTCTGATTTGGCTCTTCCATATCCCTCAAAGCAGAATGTTCATGGTATTCTGACAGCTGCTGCCTCTACCACATTTTAATTGTGATTTAATTGGCTTTGGGTGAGGCCCGGGCATTGTAATTTTGAAACTCTCCTGTTTGACTGCCATGTGTTACATGGGTTGAGAAGGAGGGGAAGATGAACACTGTGTTCACTCTGTGTGACATCTGAAAAATGTTGAACACACAGTGTAAGGAATAGAAAAGGAGTAACTAAGACCTGGAACGGGAGTTAAAGCTTGCAAATCCTTAGATAGGAACAATAACATTGCTTCCTTTTAAAATTGATTATATAGCATGGTTAATATAGCTGACAACTGAGTACTGTGTGTCCCAGTATCACCAAGAGAGGAAATTTCAAATAGTCTCATCACAAAAACAATCAAGCATTTGGGGTGATGGATATGTTAATTAGCGTGATTTAATCATTTCACATCATATTAAGAAAGAACTCAGCATCACTTTGTACCACACAAAACACCCACAACTATCATTTGCCAATATAAAACAAACAGAGGGCAGCCCCCAGGTGAGCCTACTGTGCCTCGTGGTGGAAATTGACTGTACTAGAGTAGGAAAGTCAACTGGTCAGAGGGAAGTGGCAGGATTCCCAAGAGCGTCAAAGCCCCGGTTTGAGATCTGTAATTATAAATTTCAAGTGAAATGAGCCAGTGCAAATTGCAGTGTGTGTGTGTGTGTGTGTGTGTGTGTGTTTCCTGCCCTACATGTAAAAAGTTCAGCAAGACTCTGCATTAGATCATTTTTTTTTCTTTTTCAATTATGAGGCCATCTTTTTTTGCCATTTATAACAGTAACAGTCAATGTCACTCTATGCCCAGCATGCTTCTACATACCGTGTGTAACAGTCCTCAAGCAGTCTATGAATCTGTTCTGCACAGAAGAAAGTGAGGTTTAAAAAGAAACTCAGGTACATGCTGACACACATAACTAATGAACCATGGCATGGCATCTGGGACCAGGAAATCTGGAACCAAAGTCTGTGCTTACACCACCTCATTCTTTCTTTCCGTATCTCCTCTCTCCTCTTCTCCCCTTTTCTCATCTCCTTTCCTCCATCGACCCCAGCCAAGGAACTATCATCACACTTCAGAGAAAGTTGAAGTGATTAGATGGACTCTTCCTTTTACCCCTGTCAAAGCTGCAATGGACCCGTTTTTCTGGCCACATCATCCTCCTCTGTTCCAGCGCTGCCTCCGCCACATCATTGTTTCTTCCTCTAGTTGTTCCTCTCTCTGCTCACTGTCTGTCTGTCTGTCTTTTCTCCTTGCAGTGATTACTAAGAACCACTGCTGCCACAACCACCACCCCCATCACACTACCACCACCACACCCAAATGTATGATCAAAGCAGGGACCTCTAGCTCTGTCCCTCTTGATACGCAAAAAAGACAGAGAATTAACAAGAATTCACATAAGAATTTACCCCTCATAGGCCTGGGAGAAATGCCTTGAGTAACTGCTGGCACCAAGCCTGATGTACATATCTGTAATCCCAGCACTGGGGATGATCAGGAGTTCCAAGCTAGCCTGGGTGGCAGACTGAGATTAGCCTGGGTGACAAAGTGAGATTCTATATCAAGATAGATAGATAGGTAGATAGATAGATAGATAGATAGATAGATGAGTGAATACAGAAAGCAAGCAAACAGAAACACTTACACAAGACCTTTGAGGACACATGGGGTTAGTGAAAGGTGAAGGATGAGCCTAGATAAAGCGGACAATGCAGTGCCTGAGCAGTGGTCTGCAGGAAATGCAAGCCTAGGGCCAAGCTAAACTTCTCTCTACATACTACAGAAGGCTTCAAAGGCAAGCCAGAGGCCAGTTTGGAACCCTGCACCTTCCCCATGTTATCCTGAGCACCCATACAGCTGCATGCTAAAGCCACTGAGGCAGTGAACTGTCTGCAGAAAAAGTGGCTATGATGGAGTGTAGGCCAGTACTACAGAGTGGAAAGTACAGATAGAAGCTATTGTACTTGGCTGTGGCTCCAGGAGCAGCCTTCTGCTTTCCTGGACATGAGCAATCATGTGATCCACAAAATTATGAAACAAAGAATTGTCTCTACTCACTCCCAGCCAGTCCACTTTCTGGCTTCTGGACTCCTATCCCTGGTACCTTCTTTCCCAATCTCAAAGACTTCAAGTCTCATGGCAAATTTTGACATGATCCTATTCCAGAGTGTATTGAAGCTACATGACCCCTGGCTGTAACAAGTGTTCACACATGGAATCTACCAACATGTCTGAAGGTTTGGAGGAACATGACACCAAGATCCTGTTAGACATTATTGCTGAGACCCTCCAAGGCCAGGGACAGTAGCCTTCCTCAGCCTCTTTTCTAACTCGTTTGTCTCTCTTTGAAGGTGCAGGGAGGTGACAGCATGCTGGATTTAGCACATTGCTGATTTTGTGCCTTGTTGCAATCAGAGGCTGCTATGTTCATTTGGAATCTAATCTCTGTTCTGTCCCTGACAATGAGCTCAGCAGGGCTGAAGGAAGCAGAGTGACTGAGGTGAGTTGTCAAGGAGTCCTTGATGGGTGCTCAGCATAACGGGAATTGAAATCTAGTGTTTTCCACCAAAGTTCTGCACTCTGGAATTGGACTCTGATGTATTGTTATAAGGAGTCATTTTGGCATCCACTACCAATGCTTCATCAGAAGAGATGTCCCATGACCATGGCCTTCCAGGCAAGCAGAGGCTTCACTTTTGAGATAGCCCAGTTCTTGAGGAAATGCCAGCCTTCAGTGTATAGAACGACGCCCCGTGATCAGCATGGAACACTGCAGAAGTGGTGGCGTTATAAGAAATTTCATGTTAATGACTAGGATGATGTCATAGCGCTTACAAAAAAAAATTCTTCCTCCAGTCTGTGTTTGGGGAGAATCTCTGGTACTTCACTGCCCTTGCTCAGTTGGTGCTTTGTTTTGGATGAAGTTGAAACAGGGATCCTACAGATTATATGAGGCTTGTGAGAAACGGGGAAGGTTCTAGTTCCAGCCAGAGCAGAAGTTTCTGCATCACGAGGAGATTGGTGGGAAAGAGGCTTACCTCTCAGGACCTCCTTATTGACAGAAATGTAGAAGACACTGATGGTGACTTTCTCATACCCTCCTTCCTCAAGCCTTTTGTCTTCTGCTCAGGTCCCCTTGTCTTCTGGCCATTTCTGCTTTGTCAGTCTCTCTGTCTCCCCCTGTTTCTTTCCATCTTCACTAAACTCACAGTTACTTCCTGTATCTCACCCAAATATCCAAAAACTTAAAGCATGCTGGCCTTATGAAAGATAGACAAGGACTCTACCACTGATCTACACCACAAAGCCCCTCTTGTCCAGCTCTCAGAAAGGTGTCATGGTCAAAATCTAAGGCACCTGGCTAGGAAAGCACTGAGGGTAGGAGAAGGTTATGTCTGTGTGGCATGTTATCTTTTACTTATGCTCTGCTCCAGGGTTGTCTGTAGGGTCTAATGCAAAAGCAACGCCCTCTGCTAAGACCACGCCCACTTGGCTTTCCACTCCCAGCCTGCCCTTTATTCTCCCATTTCCTTCTTATGAGAACCAGGTCACTCATTTGCCAGTTTCACCTCTCAGACTCAGACTCTAAGAAACCCAGCTTAAGACAAGAAATTCTTCTAGCTGGGAATTCCAGGGTTAAATGAAATCTTAGTGGTCATTTGGAACATCTGCTAAGGGTTCTCCTAGTAACATAATGATGCAGTGGTAGGAGGATTTAAAGGATTTAGTGTCCTATCATGAAAAACCCTCACACTGCCTAAGGTAACTCCATCACCCACCGTATTCTCTGATGGAGGCTCATAGGGTTCCCTCTGCCACCATCTCAGCTCTCTGTGCCCACAGCAAGACCTTCTTGGCTTCTACAGCACTCAAAGCACTAGTGTGTGTGTGTGTGTGTGTGTGTGTGTGTGTGTGTGTGTAGAACAAAAATCCAGTACATGTAGGTAATTACTGCAGGATGTGGTGTGTGCGTGGGCCTCTTAAGGAAAATGCAGGTGCCTCGTGGCATTGTCACTAGATGGAAGGAAGGCTGTAGTGTTTAGATGTTGCCCCCCATCCTACGCAGACAGAGAGTCTCCCCACTTTATTAATTCACTGGAGTTTCTAAGTTTCTTCTACATTGAGAATTGCTCTTGAGTTCAAAGCACAAACATGAACTTAAGATGGAGTGTCATCCATGTGAAGGAGCCTGAGGTTACACAAAACTGTCCCCTGAAATTAAGCTTGATCAGAGACATGCCAAGGGGTTTGGGGTGGTGGTGTGGAGAGATCTGCCTTGCTGTAGTACAGATCTGTAGTAACTGTGAAGGAAGGGCAATTCCCCAATAGGGACTTGATTAGAACTGGTACCTCAGATTTGATTAACCAACATTAAGACTGACCATCATGCCATTCAATCTCAGCCAGCACCAGAAGCCCACACATTTACACCCCACAGCATGTGATTACCTGAAAGTTCCCAATATGCATACACTGGACACATAAAATCTAAATCTAGTGATGCATGAAGCTAAGCCAGTGCTGTGGTTTTGTGGGCCAAAGCATCTTGAAACAACGGAATGATGAACAGCAAATTGAAGCCAAATGATATTCTGCCCAAGTTTGTGATCTCACCTAAGTCGTAGCAGTGCTGGACAGATAAGGATGAAGGTGTTGGTGTGTGAGCTGCAGAGCTCGGTGCCCAACTGGCTATTCCCACCCAGGCACTGTCCAGGGAGAGGAAAGCCATAACCTGACACTTGCTCAGCTTTCTTACCTATAAGCCCTCTTAAGATGTCTGGCTGTTTTTGCAACTTGCCTGCAGGGTAAATTGTACTGGAGAGCTCAACAATTGTCTGGTCTACCTGTCAGGGTTTTTTTTTTCCTTTTTCCTCATCACAAATGAGTCTCTGTGTAATGTACACTCAAGCCTCCAGTGAGTTTAGTCACTGTGAATCAGCTTGTGTGAAAGCGAATCTGGGACACTAACAAGATCAAGTTTTCAGACATGTCAAGCCTAGGCTTGACTTTGAGGTGTGGCGGTTCACTCAGATCTCACCCTGCAGGGCTCCTGTGGTCAGCCCTCTTGCACTTTCACAGCAGACTGGTCTCCAAACTTCTGGACTCCTTTAGTGAAGATGTTAGAGAAGAAAAGGCTCAGATAGATTGGTAATAAATCCCCAGGTGTGACAATCTCCATGGAGTTGGGGGAGAGAATTTATGGCAGAGTCTGTGAACCAGAGATGAGGCACAGGCTAATGATGAGGGGGTTTAAGCATCAGGGTTCTCATAAATGACATATCCTTGTTTAGTCAATACAGACTTAGAAAGGAAGACATACCATAGGAGTGTTTGGCACATGACAGGTAATAAATATTTGTTCAATCAATGGCACACTTTCTCAATAAGCTTATGAAGAAAAAATGCATCTCACTGGGCAAATAAATGCCCTGAAAAGCAAGATACCATCTCCTCCTCAGACTCAAAAGCTTACGAGATTTGAGATAGGTATTTAGAGTACAGCAATGGCAAGTGCTCCTTGAGAAACAAACTGTGTACTCACACACTCATCTCAAATTGTACAGAATTAAATGCAGGATTATGCTTCCCCAAATCTTTAAAATATACTGTTTCACCAGAACATTTGACCAACAGTGAAGGATGGAAAGGAAGAAAGGAGTGATGGAGGGAAGGAAAAAAAGAAGGAAGGAATGAAGGAAGAAAGGAAGGAATTCAGACAATTCTCCTTAGAATCATCAGTCATTGTAGGAATTCACAAGCAACCAGTATCCAGTCACAGCTGATGAGCTGAATAAAATACATAATGCCAAGCTGTCACTTGGCCTTCCCTTGTAGGTAAGCAACACATTGATGTAAGTCAGATCCAGGAGCCAACAGGAAAACAGGCTAGTATGTGACTCTTAATTATATAAATTATTTGCATTAAGTGATCAAAGAAACATAAGAAATGGTTAGTGCTGAATGGTGGGTACCCTTATTGGCACCTTTCCATGGTTTTTGGCTGACTCATGTGTTTTCATTATTCTACCATTTATATAGATGCAATTATAAAAACGTTATGATTAAAACATTTGAAATTAAAAGTTATGATGATTATTAAATTTGGACAGTTTCCAAATAGGCTTTACTTGGCTAAACAGAAAGCTATAAAATTATACATATTAGATAAGAGTCATATTTGCTTTAGGAAGTGAAAAGAGGAGCTGACCCTAAATGTGTATGTATGGTGACCGGATTGCCATAACTCTGTTCTAAACTTCCAGAGTATCCTGGTAGCAAAGGCAAAGAGGGAACAGGAGATGATGCTGAAAAGGAAGGCTGATATATTCCTCTATAGGGGTGATCCTTCCAGACACAAAGATGGAAAGGGGTGCCTTTGTTAATGTGTTAAGGCTTATATAGTTATTTTTTTAGGGAGGACACCAAAGGCTCATTCAAAGAACTAAGTTTTGAATAGAAATGTCTCCAAAAGTTCTTAGAAATGAAGAAAGTGTTGAAAACAACAATAAGGGGAATGAAACCATACTTAGTTATCGCCAAATACTGAAAATTGTTGGGAAGGACCTTGGGAATCACACTCACTCGTAGAAAGCTGAGGGTCAGTGGGGAGAGATAACTGACCCGGTAAACTGGAAAAGTAGTGTTAGAGTCATCAGAGTATCTTGATTTTTGCTCTTCTTGCCCCACTCTGTGGTATTTATTCTCTTTGTCTTGCCTTGTCTGTCACTGTGGGTGACTATGTCCTTGGATTGTAGTTTCCACAAACATAGGCATGTTATTCATCTCCCACCGCATATATGTGTGCTCGGGAAGCAGGAGTCATGTGGAGTGGGTTCACTGACTGCAGTTAGTGAAAGAGACTATGCACAGATATGAGTATTAGGATAACTTTGCTTGATTTACACAGCTTTGAAACTTAAAGTCATGTTAAGGGGTTATAATACCAAGCAAAAATGGTACTGGCTAAACACCAAGCACCAGGTATGAATCTCAATCGTGTTCATACACTCTCTGGTTTCATATTCACAATATGATCAGATGGGAGCTCTTCTTGGGCCCAATTAATAGATGAGAACAATGTGCTATCATGCAGAAAAAAGTTTTGTCACATGAAGGAGATGGAAGTTCCTAGCTTCAGAACACACATCTATTTCTAATCTAGACCTTCAGTTCCTAATTACTTAGCCCCTTCTGCAGTGGTGGCATGAGTTACTGAGCCTGCCATTGACTGAGACGTGTTGAGCTAGGCACTAATATCAGTCTACACTGACCTCCCATGACTTGCATGTAATTTAGAATGGTGTTGGTTATTCAAGTCTAAGCCAGGGTCTTAGTTAGGAAGCTTGGGTAGAGAACCACATTCATTGATGCCTGAGTTCTTTCTAGCAGGTCAAATACAGAGGAAAAGATACAACAGGGCACCTGCTGAACTTCTGCACAGGAATTGGGTGGAACAAGGACTTTATTTACCCCTCAGTGGGACACAGGATTTGTAGTGTAATTTACATGGGCAGCAATGGGTATAGGAAATTTTTTTAAATCACTGTCTACTCAATTTCTGGGTGAGAAACTATGTAGCCACCCAAATCCTTGTCCAACTCAGGAGTACACCCACACTCACCCCAATGCAGCAAGGGCAGAGACTTTAGCTCTTTGCCCACCTCTGGGTTCCCCAGCAGCAGCATTTCATCTGTAATATTGAGAAACAGCTGGCAATGAGAATTTGAGGAGGGAGCAGAGGAACATGGCTGAGAAACCATCAGGGGACAGGAATGCTATGAAGTCACTGTTGCCAATCTGAGGTGCAGAGCCATGGGTTATGTGTGCTTTCCTGCTCTGGCTCCCCTAAGTGCCATTGGTCTCTGTGTCTCCTCTCTTGTCATCCGCCCCAGATCTATTGTTCCTGTCACTTGCATATAAATTCCACTTTCGAGCTGCTCTTCTCTGTGGCATGAATGATCAGTGAACCCACCAATGTCCCTCTATCAAGGGCAAGGTACACAAGTGCCTATAGTACCACAGAACATCAGGAAGCCAAGTAGCTCTCCTCACCCTTGCCATGGTCTCATTAACTTTCCTCTTCCTCCTCTGTGGGACACTGCTCAGCTCCCTCTACACCCTCCAGGCCAACCTCCCTTCTGGTTTTGCTGCTGCTGTGTGTTAATCTTTTCTTTCTGATCCCTCTTAGGGAGGGAGCTCAGACACATTGAGAAGCTGAGTGTTCAGTGAAGGAAACTGCTAAGGGTTACAGTAGCAGCAGCAGTGGGTGCTGAGTCACTAGCTTTCCTGGGTTAGTGGAACGTGCTTGCTCCAGATTAACACTACCCAGAAGTTGAGGCACCTTAAGCATTTTCTCCCAACCCTGTGAATTCAATCTGTCCAGTGACTGACAGTGAAGACTAGAACTCATCATTCTGGACCTGGCCATCCTTGGGCACCATGAGCATCTCTTTGCCCTCCTCATGGTCTGGCTCAAGTCAGTCTGTTATTCTCTGTATCTCAGCAGGTCAGGCTGGGAGCTGTCTCTGTCCTAGGTGCTGAACCTTGGTTTGTAAGCCATGAACTGCTAGTAGACGTAAAAGAAAGATGTTCTCTCAGGCTTGACTGGTTTTAGTTTAAAGTTCATTTATAAAGAGATCCTATCATCTCATAGTTCCATTACTGCATGGTGTGAAATGACCATTTGTCTAGCCATTCAAGATTCTCCCGGGTCAGTGTCCCTCTTAATGTGACAGTGATTGCAGAGAGTAACTAAATCCAACACTGACCTCATCCTCACACCATCAGCTATTGCTTGGTTTGACTTTGTGGGGCCCAATCCTATTTAAGTCCTTATAGTATTGTTACTAAGGATCCTTATGATATTAGAATGAGCAAAACTAACACAGTTTCTTCCAAAGAAGAAAGAAATGTGCAAAGGATTTGTCTAATCCTAACAAACTTATGTGTGGTGCCCGGAGTCTCTGAGCCAGTGTTAGAGACTATTCTGTTGATGTATAGAATCTTTACTAAATGATTATGGATGGGAGTCAAGGAAAGGGAAGAAGGAGAGAGAAAAGGAGGAAATGAAGAGAGCTTGAAACAGACAAATGAAGATGATGCAGAAAGGTCACACAAGAAAAGGAAATGAGGTGTCAGTGTGCTGGGGAATAAGTGGTGGCTTCATTTAAGTATCAGTTATGATATTAATTTTCATCAATTTCACAAATACCAGCTTGTACTACAAAATCTCTCTCTCTCTCTCTCTCTCTCTCTCTCTCTCTCTCTCTCTCTCTCTCTCACACACACACACACACACACACACGCACCATATCTTGTTTCTGTGGAAATTTTCATTAAGATCTACAGATTGTCATGTTACAGCCATAGATTAGGAATAAAAGATCTCTTTCCAGCGCTATCATATCCAAAGCCTGTGAATATCTAACCTCTTCTCACATCTCATCACACTACATGTCTGTGCTAAGGCCATCCTTTAAGAAGTTCTTGGTAATGACATCCTAGAGTGTGCCTGACTACTTTCCAAGTCTCAATCCAGTTCAATTCTCTTCAGGAAGCTTTCCTGTGTCACCAAAATCTATAAGAAACATCTTCCCCTCGGCTCTCTATGATTCTTAAATTACACTGCTGTTCCAGCATTTATTATAGGTCCTTTTGTGATATGAAAGAACAGGCTTGAGGCTTTCTTCTTCATTTGAGTTTTGCATGATTTTTGGAAGGCAGGGGTCTATCCTCTCTTTCGGGAATCTGTCTCTTGGAACACCAATCATGTTGGCTTACAAATCAGGCACACCATAATGCTTAAGTGCATATAATATCTTTAGAACTTACGTAGGACTCAATTTATAGAGGTGACATTGTTATGAAAGAGCTTTGAAACCTTGTCTGACTCATAGTCCATTTACGGAGTGTTGTAGACTATGAGTATGGTGGTCAGACAAGGAGGACTTACAGGAGGAAGGATTCCAGACAGGCATTATAGTATCCTCCTACAATAACTCAAAGGGCTAAAGTCTGTGGAGTCCTACCCTCTGCATTTGCAAGGGTAGCAGACGTTGCTTTTGCAACGTATTCATGCCCAAGCATTCCCAAGAAAGAGATTCCTGGCAAGAACTTTTTAAATTGAATCTGTGTGTGAATTTGGAATTGTGGGAAATAAACCATACTTCATTATACTCTCTGGAGGAAAGATAACTGTACACTGGAGGAAAAAGTAGTGAATCAGTTGCTCAGAATTTCTGAAAATTTCTCCCAACAACTCAAATAGATAAGATTCCAGCTAGATTTTTCTAGGTACTAAACAAAAGGCTTTGTTTTGAGAACACACTAGTGCTGGAGATGTAAGCCTCTGGAAATCTAGTTGTAGGAATCCCAGAAGAGGCACCTACCAGCTTCGTGGCAGCATTAGAAACATGTTTATGGAACAACCTCATGAGAACCTGGGTACTCCTCCGGAAACAAGTGCTGCAGTAGCCTCCCTCATATTCATTTTCTGGACCCTGGGAAGGGCCAGCAGCACAACATGTCTGGATTCAGCAGCAAGTTTTAAATTCCAGTGTCTCCAAGATCTTGGGTCTTTCTCTTTTCCATGAAGAATGTGAGGGTGGGTGTGTTCTTCCCCCCTTTCATCATCATGTTATTCATGATATGTCTGAGATTTTTACCCAGATTCCTAGATCCCTAGAAGCTGGGAGATCCCTATGTAAGGTTATAACCACACATTCTTCTGTTTGCAACCCCCACCCCACCCCTACTCATCTACTTAGGCTTACCGATGTGACCTGAGACAAGCTACCTCCCTTCCTCTGATCTTTACATCTCTGGCCAAGGATGGATATGCTGAGTTAGTTAGTTAGTTAGTTAGTTAGTTTGTTTGTTTGTTTGTTAAGAACAGGACTGTCTCAAAATCTGAAGCATCCTCTAAATGGGTCAGTAAAATGGGCTTCTGTGATGCAGCAGAGAAAGCAGAGAAGGAAGGATGGTCCTTTCTGTGATGAAAGAGTGTTCTCAGGGCAAAAGTTTGCACAGTAGTTTAAGCCCTTTTTTTTAAATTAAAGAGTGGGTTCTACAGAGCTTCTAGATATACCAGGGAACACAGTCTGCTAATTAGTTTCTGCTTTGCACAGTAGGATTTCATACAGAACTCTAGGTTGTAGTGATTCACCTGACAAGCTTGTAGAGGCAGCCATCACTCTTCTTTCACATATATGAGCATGTATATGTGAAAATAGCCAGTAGAGGGTCAAGGAGCCTACAGACCCTTTCCAGGTCATTGAAGAGTCATTTATCCAACCCACTGTCTTTTAGTAATAACACATGCATCCATCCCAAATAAAGGAGCATCTTCCAAGGGTTTAAAAATCGCCAGAAGGCGCTGTGTTATTTTGGTTGTTTTATTGCATTGTGAACATCAGTACAAGGTTAAATACACACAGAGACAGACATCAGAAGGCTGCAAGGGGCATACACATCAACATATTTGTACATACAAAAGGCTACAGAGACACTGACAGAGCATACAGAGACACATACAATACAACAGGCACAGGATGTGGCTACATCCTACTGCATTCTACATGAAACAGCATAGGATACACAGAGCAGATGAAAGTTGACAAACATCATAATTTAGCATAGTCAACATCCATTTTAAGTATATGTTCAACAACAGCACAGAAAGCATTATTACATCTCTGAGGGTTAAGAAGGTTTAAGAACCCTAGAGAGCCTGTTGGGGACCATCTCAGGCTGGGCTTGGAGAGTAAGAGAAAAACCAGCTAACAACACAAGGAAAGCAGTGGGAGAAAATCCATGAAGCTAGGTGGGACCAAGGGGGAGTTGGATACTCAAAGGAACCGCGTCCTCCAGAATATTGATGATAGCAAGAAGATCAAAACATTGTCTCTGTGGCTCAACTGAGCTTTGTCAAGAACCCCTAGTCCACACTCCATCTCTGTCTTCCAGGCTTCTTTGACAAATTTAGGGCTTGAATTTTTCAATGAAAAAAGAGGAACCTGCTCTCATTTTGACATCTGACTAGGTTCCCAGAACTGGATAATAGGCAAAAGATATCCCTCTCATGTTGAGAACTTCCAATCAAAACTTTCATGTTGTGAGTTTCAGGGTTCCAGCTCTAGCTTGGTCATGGGACAGCTGAATTATCATAGGCAAATCATCTTACCTCTATAATCCTGTTTCTTTATCTGTAATATGACATTCCTAGCTAGGAGATGACCTCTAAGCCTCTTCAAGATCTAATACTGAGAAATTAAATTGAGTTTTAATAACACCACTTTCTGAAGGAGAAATAAAACAAAACTTGACATGGTTGATCAAAGGCAATCCAGCCTCCCAACCATCATCCCCATACCCACTCTTATCCCCAGTGAGATCCTTGAGGCATGGTTCTGTGCCCAAACAAACCTCAAAAGGCTACCTCTTGTCCTGTTGAAGGAAGGCTTCAGGAGGTTGGGAGTCCACCAGAGCTTTCCCAGTTAGATGTGACCCCAAGACCTCAACCCAGTTGACAGAGACTGCTTTTACTTTAGACCATCTGGATCTTCCAATGTCAGAGTGAATGCACTGAATTAGAGAGATGCTATCCAAGCATTGCAGCCTCCTTTTGTGTTCCTGAGGCCCAAGGAGAAGAACTCTGAAGAACCAAATGGGAAAGAGGTGATTTGGTATCAAGGAATTATCTACTTCCTAATAAAGCCCTGGTGAGAGGACAGCTGGTCCCATACCACGTCTATCCATTGTTCCTTCCCTTGTCCCCTTTGACTCCATCATCAAGAGAAAGAACAAAATTCCTCTTTCCACTCCCCTGACACCATTGGAGCCTTCAGGGTGTGTGATGGGAGGCTCCTTTTCTCTGGTTATCTCAAGGTGCAGGGACCACCTCATCTTTTCTCCGCAACTCAGAAGCATGGCCTTGTGAACACCAGAGCTGGCTTTGTTTCATGCCTTTTCTCTCCCTTGGCCTATAGCACCTATGGAGGATGCTGCCAGCCCAGCAGCCTCCCATTCCTAGAGATGGGATTACATCACCCCTGGGCTTTTCTCTTCAAGTATGCAGCAAGCCTCGTTAATTCCTGTAATTAGCTCCGAGCCCTTTAATTGTCTTTCCCATCTTGAGGATGGCATCTGTTTTCTTGGCTCAATAGCAATGCTGTAGTCTATGTTCTTTCATCCTTAAGTCCTGATCTCTGAAGTCAAACAGACTCAAATCCAAGTCCACGTACAAGCAGTGTAATCATAGTTGGTTAACCCTACAGGGTCTTCTTCTCGAAGGCTGGACCCAAGGGAACACTCTCAGGCCAGCCCTAGTGAAGACTGAAGGCACTCGTGCATGTCAGGACCCACAATTCCTGGCACATGGCTCACCTGAAAGTATTTCCAATTTTGCCTCCTGGTTTCTCTGTATACTTTAACATACTCCATAAACCTTCTGAGGTGATGAAAGTTCCAGCCACTCACCACATGATCAATCACCCCAAACATGGATGGTATAACTCAGGAAATTAATTTTTAATTTGCTTTCATTTGAATTCTTTTAAAGAGTTGTCCATGTTCAATTATTTCTTTATTGGAATATGCAGAGCACTTTCTCTATGACAATATCTTTGCTACATACAAGAGGAGGGTTACCCTTATGAACACACCCCGAAAATGTGACATGAAATAACTCCTAGGCTAGGGATGTATAATCAACACTATCATGGAACAAGGAGCAGGTTACTTCACCTCTGTGCCTTTCATTTCTCATTCTCAATATTATTGGCTAGTGTTACAAGATCCCTTCCTCTGGGGGCTGCTGTACTTAAGCACACAGGCTGGACATAATGTTACTGCAGGTGGCTAGTTCTGTTAACAGAGACTACAGTGTGAAGTTTCCTGGAGTTTTAGAGCTGCAAAGTCTTTCTAACCATTCTTGGGCTCAACAAACTGCCTTTCCAAATTGCCTCTGCTGATACCTATATATGTTGGGAAGGATTTCCTCATGACTTCAGAATGCAACCTTTGATGGTAGAGGACAGATGAAGGAAATGGAAAAGAGCATGCATATGGCATCAGATCAGAGTCCCTTAGCCAAATACTTCCTTGGAAGAGCCTCAACAGTCTGCTGAGACCCCATACTCCACTGGCTGAGTGTAAGCTATTGCTCCCTGTCAATGCTGAGTGTGTATGAGTCTAAGTATTTATATTTGTAGCCTATTCTAGATGGCTGAGTAGCTGTGAGCTGTTCAGTTAAGGCAGAGATTTTTAGAGCCTACCAGCCACCTTGTGATGAGGAAACTCAGGAGGACATGGTTGAGAGTGAAGCACAGCAAATGTTTGTGTCTATGTGTTGGTGTGATGTACACAGAAGTCCTCCAGATGGGCTGGGAAAATCTGTAAGAGGGAGCAACATCACACTTCCAGGGATGCCCCTCTGCCTGGTGCTTGCCCTATACTGGAAAGTGTATGTGGGCAGCTGTGACGGCCTCATGAGCCTCTCTAAGTCTCCCTGCTCTTTCTCAACTCAATGATGCTTCAAAGTCTAGATTTGTGCTGCTCCAAGGTGGGCCCTGGCATTGAAGCATTCCTTGCCCTCTTTTAAGAGAAGCTTCTTGGCTGGGTGTTAACTCCATGTCTTGAGGAATTTCGTATGTGTTGCTGCCAAAGCAGAGGTGTGGCCTCAACCATTTCCAGCTCCCCAAGTCTACAGGTTCCTGGGCTGCTCTGCTGACTGAGAACATCTGGCAACATCTTCTACTTCTCTTTACCTCACTCCCTTTCTGTGACTGATAATAATGACAAGAAAGTAACAGGCATACTTACTAAGTAGGGAATACTGAGCCTGGCATTAAACTAAACTGAAGACTCATCACCCCACCATATCATTAAGAAAATCTTTGGTGATTAGGATTCAGGTTCAAAGGAAGCAAAGGGCTCCTACAAAGTCAAAAGATTTTTTTTTTTTGCATCAGTGGCTGGACTTATGGATGGGTGCATGAGCAATGGATGAGTAGGGGTATGGGCCATGTGAAAAAGAGGAACTCTGAGAATTCTCTTTGGGAATCCTCCATACACAGATGGCCTTAACAATTGACACTTCTTCCTCACAGCTTCTAACTGTGTGATTTAAAAGTCTGGCCTGCAGCCAAAACAACAGAACTGTTACACATTCCATAGATAAATCAGTCCCCTGATACTTTAAAAATGAAGTGGACGGAGAGAGTGTGATCTCAGAACATATGAGCTAACACGTCCACTTAGTTCTCAGGGATGACATGGTGGCTGGCCCATGTCAAAAACATGTTCAGCATCCATCTTCACGTCACTTAATCTGACTATGGTATGCCTACTACACGAGGTGCTGCTGTCACAAGAGAGGATCTGAGAGCGTATCATGGGAGTCGGGCTCCTCTTTGCAACGTTCTTGGTACTGGCACAGGAAGGGGAAAGAAGAGACAATGGTACATACTATAGCCAGCCAGGACCCGAGGCATGGGCCAGCCTCTCTTTCCCTCCTTCTTCCCAGCTTTGTGACATGGAGAGAGTAAATAGTTCTCCTGGACCCTGCAGAACACACTGTGATTTGGCCTTCAAGCCAAAAAAAAAAAAATACAGCCAGTGACACAGCTCAGTCTACTGGCTCCATAGACAAGGCAGAGAAAGGAGAGAGCAAAGAGAAACGCTGAGTGGAAAGGCCCAAAAGTTACATAGCTGGGGCCACACTGACTCCAAGGATCTTTACTCAATGCATGTATATGTATATGTGTATGTGTATGTGTATGTGTATATGTGTATGTGTATGTGTATGTGTATGTGTATGTGTATGTATATATACATATATACATATATACGTGTATGAATGTGTGTGTGTGTGTGTGTGTGTGTGTGTAACAGCTGAGGACAGAATGGCTTTGTTCTGGGATTTTTCTCAGAGTTAGATAGTGAGAAGTCTGCTGGAGGCCAGTCAGCACCTTGCCAGTTCCTTACCTGTTTGTTTGTAACTTTTGCTTTTGTTTTGTTCTAGAAGCCTTATTTCTCAGTGAACCATAGACTATGGAGCTCAAAACAGCAGGTCACCTTCACCAAAGGGTTGAGGCCCTGAGTCAGTAATAGTTCATTTAAGAATAAACATTTTGATGACAGTAATGGCTGGCTTCTGACTGCAGGGACATTGACTCTATTTCTTCCAAACTTCTGGTTGAGATCCTGTTTCCCAAGTGATTCTAATACACAGGCAGGCCAGATGCTTCTGACCCATAGCTTCAGATGAGCTGACTGATATTATCTCCAGCTTATATAGTACCGGCTCATGTTGTCCCCATCCTACCTGAGACCACTAATGAACTATCTGTTCACTGAAAGTTCTGTGCACATGTGGAGTTGAGGAAGTGGGGGAGTGCAAGGGGGTAGTCGGGGTGTGTTAGGTAAAATAGTAGCTCATTTAATATAGCAACACCCTAACTAGTAGGCTAGTGGAAAATCGGGAAATAATAGAGCTTTGCTTTGTAGAACAGGAGAATTCTGTTTTGTTTTGGTATAAGGAGTTTACAAAGGGTCTCACTTTAGGCTCAGGTAACCTGAAACTCACTATGTAGTCTAGGCTGACCTCTAAAACTCAGCCACTATCCTGTCTCTGTCTCCCAAGTTTAGGATTACAGGCATGAATATGCCAGTTGTTAGTGTTTGATTTTGCTTTGTGTTTGTTTGTTTTAAGACAGGTTGTTGTTGCCTAGTCCAGGATGATCTCAAACTCAGGAGACTCTTCTGTCTCTCTTTCCCATGGTGGGGTTACAAGAGTTTGCTACCACACCCTAAAGAGACCAGGGACTTAAGGGTTAGGTTGTAGGAGCCAGCCACATGAGGGAAAGGTTCTGGACAAAGGCATTATACTAACGAATGAGTGGAACACAGGGACATCTGTCGCAGCTGAGAAGAGGACTCTCTGGCTCAGCACCAAGAGTATGAACAGCAGGGAAGAAGCAGGCAACCCTGGCTCAGCCCTCTCCTCAAACACCACGTGACTGAGGCCTGCCTTCTGCACGGAGAGCCTAACTTAATTGGTATTTCTTCTAATTATCAGATTTAATCACCACCTCTCCAGTGAGATAATTTTTAACTCAAATGAGAAATTAGTATTATAAAAGAGCAAGTATGAAAAATAAAAAGAGCAGAATTCAGCGAGGGGCGCGTATTAAAGTGACTCTGTGTACTGGCACTATACTCTGTTCATTCCATCTTACAAACGGCAAAGGTAGGGGTCTCTGGGCAGATTCCTGTCACCTCTCTCCAACTAGGGGAGAAGCCTTTAACTGTCTGTCATGGTAGTGAGGCTGGGGTCTCTATCTCTAACTGGATCCCCTCCATTGATGCCTTCCATTTGGTGTTTCATGGGAAATCCTGCTGCAGGATGCACAGAAGAAAAATTGACCACTTCTTTTGAGTCTTGAGATTTAGTAGATGGTGTGTAAGTGTGTGTGTATGTGTGTATGTATGTGTGTATACTTAAAAGCTGGCAGCAGGATTTTATGTCTGGCTGGCTAGCCAAGTGGTCACAATGCTCAAGAGATGGCTTTGTTACATAAATGAGGTCAGCCTTCTGTGCTCATGGTAGTCATTGGCTAAAGCCTCTGAGACAATTAGTACATGGAGGGAAAAGTTAGATGATTTTCAGTGCTGGAAAAGAGAAGGATGAGGGTCCTGAGCTGCCAGAAAGCAGCCAGTGACAAATGAGTCAGTTTCCATATTTCCTCCCTACTGATATGGGGATTTTTTTGACAGAGGTTAAATGACTGAGAGAAAGGACAGAGACACAAGTATAAGCTTATGAAGACCCTGTGGTGGGGACCAACAAAGGAGCAAAAGGAAGAGAGGGTGGGGGAAGGGCTGGGGAGCCTGGATGCAGACTGAATTTGAAGAGAGTCTATACCAGGGTCTGATGTCAGAGGTATGCTTGCTGGTCACCCAGCTTCAGAGGGGGCTGCCCTTACCTCTATCTGTTCTTCGGTCTTCACCGGATACTTGAACAAGGGTCAGGGGTCAGCAATTCTTAGTGCAGAGTAGTGGGATGAGGTGGAGAGAAGGCAGTGTTTACTGAGGCTTACCATGTTGAAGTCTGTCAGGAGTGCTCCATGAATTTACTCAGTCTCCACAACAATGCTAGGACATATCCATCACACCCTCTTTGATGAACAAAATTCAGAACGTTTGGGTAGCCTGAGGGCTCATTCAGTGTGTCCACTATACATACTCACAGTTAGTTAAGGGATGTTGTAGACCATTGGCCATCCACTGATCAACATGCATAGGTAGTTTTCTGACCAATGAACCATTGCTCACCTAGAAATAGCTCACCAGTTGTAGGTACTTGTGTTTAGGTCCAGCCTTGATTCCAAGATCCCACAAAGTGGTAGGTGAAAGTAGCCTCCAAAGAGTGGTTCTGCAGCCTCTGTGTGTATATGTCATGGTATGCAAGTGCTCCCAACACTAAATACTAGAATGAGTGAATGAATGAATGAATGAATGAATGAATAGAAGTGGAAGGAGTGTGAATCAGGACTTCCCTGAATAGACATAGTGCTGTTATAGATAAGGGTACCATGGACCTTAGTTTGAACTACCGGAGACTGATTGCTTTGAAGATTGTGTTTTTAGCATCAGTGGTCACTTGGCATCTCATATATCTCATCCTTCTTTGACTGGACATACTCAGATAACTCCAAGCAAAATGGGGAAGATCAAGGCAGAAACATCACTCCCCTCACCCCAGACTCCAATAGCATCAGACTTCATGGCCAACATCTGCCACAGGTTCCCTGCAGTTCATATACTTTGATGCTAATTTTCAAGCATGTACAAAATCCCTACATAAGGTACATAAGGTCCCCAGGACTCTATGAGCCCTTTGTTTTGATCATGTTTCTGACTTAGTCAAATAGATGTCTGTTGGGCTATTTGCTTGTGGTAATATCTATCTCAAGTCTTTTCCTTTCTAGTTACACCCTCTGATGCTCAAATCCAAGCATCATTCTTTCTGTCAACTGGCCCATTGGTGTAGATAGAAGATGTGTTTTCTGGGCCACTGAGAAGGCTGCAGAGCTGGGGTTGCATGCCAGCTCCCATTTCCACATCTTGAATATTTTGGCCTCTTAGAGAATATAATCTCAGAGAAGAGGCTGACTGGAGAAGGACCCCAGAAGAGCTTGGACTTGTGGTCTACTCCCTTACTTTATGTCTCCAGGCTGTTGGCAAGCTCCCTTCTCTGTCTTGCACCTTCAGTGAATGAGGAGGCCTACTGGATATTCTCCTTGGGTACATGATTTTTCTTGGGCTTCCTTTCCCCTCAAGAATCTATCCCATTGCCCATCCACTTCCAACCCATCAGAATTAATCATGGCTGATGCTCTGCTTTTATTGAGAGCTTGGGAGACAGCGCTGAACCTCTGCAGATGATGCTAAACCCACATGTGGGCAGCAAGAATGTGTAAATAATGTTTATGATTTAATTAGATACACGCTAACATCACACTCTTGGAAACTCACAGAGGTAGGGGTAGACCTAATGCACCTGTCCAGTTAACTTAGTATGCTCTCACCCATCCAGGACCATTGTAGGTTAATTCTGCTCCCGTTTGTTCCCACCATCCCCTCACTTTCCCTTCTTGTCCTTTCACTTATTTGATCCCCTACGCACTGTTTATATTTAAACTTTACATACAATATAAAGGGGCTCACCCTCATTCACCTTTTTTTTCCCCTCTCATCCTTTGACCTCAACCCTTTGAGTACCAACAAGCCAGTTGGAGAATTTGACTCAATGAGTCCACTGAGGAACGTGAAACACAGGCCAACGTGTGGGCATCCATGGCATGTGCAAACAAGACATGGTGGCAGGAGGGGTATCTGCCGTATTAAGCTGTGAATCAGGCCTCCTTTGACCATGAAGAAATCATGGTACTGTCCTGTCTGCTTTGATGGTAGAGAAAGGATGTGAGGACTGCATGGGAACCTGAGTTTTCCATAGACACTTTGACATTTGGGGCTGGCTAATTCTTGTGTGCATGGTGGGGCATGGTGTTCTTCCCATTGCAGGCTGTTCAGCAGTACCTCTCACTTTTGAACCTGTTTCATGATAGGAAATTGGCACAAGTCCAACCTGAGCTAGTAAAAAAAAAAATGCCTTCAAACATTACCATATTTTCCCCAGCCAGCAACAATGTCCACATCTGAGAACCACTAGGGAAGCCTGGCTTCTCTGTTAGGCATCAAAGAGGTTATGTGCTCAGGCCCTGTACACTAGGACACTTGCTATGCCTGCCCTTTGGCTCTGTCTGCTGCACTTAACTCTCTGAGTGTTCCTTTTTTTCCCTTCCAATTTTGCAAATGGGGTCATTGCCTACTTCCCAGGATTAATGAGAAGAACAAATGAGATACAAACTATAAAGTACCACATAATATTACATGAAATATGTTTAATCACTACTCTGTTATTATATGCAAATAAGACTCCGGCTAGATACTCAAAGGAGAGTTAATTTTAAGTGATGAGGAAAGAAGGCAGGATGGGAATCCAGTAGATTGGATTGGGAGGTTTGTGCGAAAGTGTCTAAAGGGAAGAGGCGCTGGACAGTTAGGCTGGGTGAAAATAAGGAGCAAAAGCAGGAAGAGATTTAGGTATGCACTGGGGCCCTGGAGCTGCACTGGGGCCAGGAGAATGAGGGCTGATTTGGGGCTCTTTCCCTAAGTAGATGGAATGGTTGGTGCTATGAAGGGTTCTGTCTTGGTTTGAAAGGTGGATGTGGTGAGATGGGGTACTGGGGAAGACCCTACTGGGGAAGAATATTGCAGATGCCTTGGCTAGCTCAAGAGGGAATGTCAGGAAGGCAGGGCTCACCCAGGTGTAGAAGCCACCCGGACAAAAACTGGGAGAGCTTTAGAGAAGACACCTGCTCTGTTGGCTGCACAGACTCTCCTGCCCTGTCCTCTGGGAATAGTGCTTTGGTTTTTCTTTGGGAACCATCTGTTTATTCATTTTTTTTTCTGGGTTGTGAACATGGATTTAGGAATGAGCACCTAGCTCAAGTGAGGCCAATCACAGCTGGTGTGCTCCAGCATTGGTGCTCCCCCTAAATCACAAGATATTAAGATGCATATGTTTCCTGCTAATACTGTTAACCCAGAAACATGTTTGGGACCCTTTCTGAGAACAGAGATGAATTAGCGGTGGTAATAACTGTTTATTAGGATCTAGCCATGCCTGAAGTCCAATACTCACCTTCCCATAACGCATATCTAGGTATTTTTGGTTAAAATGAAATAATAGATTCTGTAATAAATTTTGCTTAGTCCCACTTGTGTTGGTCTTCTTTAGCAATGTCAGGGATCTGTGTAGAAAAGCAGCCAGAAGGCTAGCAAAGAAATCAAGAGCCAACCTTGGTAGCAGAGGCTATGACACTTCTCCAACCTTCAGCTTGTCCTTTCTAGAAGAACATGTTGAACAAGTCCATGTTCAAAACCTTTCCCAGTAGTAAATAAGAGGAGTCGTTGCTTTTACAGTCCAGGCTTATAAGTATTAGGCACCAAGGTGTCCCCAGATCCAAGACGGGGCAGTGTGCTTCTACTCTGTGTGGGCTGGCCCTGGAGAATGCTCCTTGTTTCAGTACTCCAGGCTCTTCATCCCAAAGGCTTCCTTACACTCCCCCCTCAGTACCCAAACTTATCTGTA
The DNA here is from genome assembly GCF_004785775.1 of Grammomys surdaster. Taxonomy (NCBI): domain Eukaryota; kingdom Metazoa; phylum Chordata; class Mammalia; order Rodentia; family Muridae; genus Grammomys; species Grammomys surdaster. Next base: position 15,770 of record NW_021605438.1, on the reverse strand, counting down.
ATATCAGATTTTCTCCTTTGGTATGGATGATATTTAAACTTGGGCAAACACTGGGTCAGACTGCTCATTGACAGGTTCTTTGTAGCCTGCATGGAAGAGGTATCCAGAAAGCTCCCACCCTAACTCTATGGCTAGACTCCAGCTTTTCTGGAGGGGTCAGTACAAGCTAATTTTATTCTAGGCTGAAACTGAAAAGTGAATGGCAGACCAGAAGAGCACTGACAAGAGGATCCTGGTGTCAGTTACTGGGTCCTGCTGAATTCAATTGCTTCCAGTGGTAGACAAAGTACAGGGCATCTGTGTGTTCTGCCTAAGGCTAATCCTACTGTTCAAAGCTTTGTCAGTGTGTTCTGACTAGAGTGCACCTAGACAATGAACCTGATGGTTATAGTAGGGGACCTTTTTCCATTCTTGTCCCCAAGATTTCCTGAGTACCCATGTAAAGACAATGCAGTGTCAGTCCTTCCCCATCCTCCATCCAAGCATATCCCACACTCTTCCTGGGAAAGCAGCTTATGGCTAATTATGAATGAGAAATCTAATGAGAATGAGAAAGTGCTGGTGTTAGGGTACAGGTTCAAGAGGTACAGGTATGAAAGGCTCCTGGAAAGTGATGTGAGCTCTAAGACAGCTGGAGTCTTCTGGGGAGGTCCTTATATCATACAGGCTAAGTCCTCAAAATGGAGTGTAGGACTTTAATCTCCCCTTTCTTTTCCTGGCTGATGAAGTGAATGGCATTGCTCTTCCAAAGGCACCCACCTCAATGTGCTGTTACATTGCAAGCCCCCATACAATGAGGGCACTCAATCGTAGACTGAGCCTCCAAAGCTGAACCAAAGCAAGTCTCTTCTCCTTGTGACATAATTATCTCAGGTATTTTGTTAGAGTGATGGTGAGCTGATGAACACAGAAAGTTCCTCTGTGAATGGTGGAGATCAGTAATGGGATCCAACCTTTGACTTTGGCTTCCTAGCTTTGGGTGATATATTTCATGGGAGCTCTCTTTGCCCCCACCTTGGCTGATAGGGGAGGAGGAGAAACTGCCATAGGGTACTGCTTTGTTCAGTCTCTCTGGGGCTGCTGATGGGGTGGTGATAGTCCACCTGGGCAGAAGCAAGCCAATGCAGATGTACAGACAGGAGTGGCAAGTTTTCTAGTCCATAGGTCACAGGTCGGCAAACTGAATATAAAGGGCCAGAGACTCCATTTTAGTCTGGGTAGGTTGTGCATCGCTGCTATTCACCTTACCATTGTGGCTACACACAGCCATACACAACACACAAACACACCAGTGTGATTGTATCTCACAAAGAGCTATATGCAACACGGGCAGATCTACACGGCAGTGACACCATTGTCTGAATTTCAGGCTTATGAGTGATGTGGTGCACCAATGTAGACACACTATGGCAGTCTGTTTTCTCTGACCCCTTCTTTGCTCAGTGCTGGATTTCTCCCTTCCTGGATAAGTGACAGTAGCTGCTGCTGAAGTAGATGACATAGTCCCTTAAGTCCCTCTGCAGACCTGATGCCAGGTTTTGGAGTGGAAAAAGAGTAAAGGAAATTCTGCCTCAGCATACCTGTCTGTGATGATACCTTGGGTGGAGTTTCTACTCTTTATTCTGTAGACAACACAGTTCAACAACTATTAACATGGAATTTGCATCATAATCTAGAGATGATTTAAGATACTGAAGTAAATGAGGGCTTCAAGGAAGTATCTACATTTGAACAAAATTATTGAAACATAATAATCACAGGCAAGATAGGGATAAACAGAAGGTCTAAGGCTAGAATAAAACGACAGTGTGCACATACACATGCATCTCCTTCTCTCTATCTATGTCTGCATGGCTATTAAAACTTAGAATGTAATTGACAGGAACATGGGTAGAAACGAAAAAGATTATGCAAGGTAAAGTCATGCATAGAGAGCAAATATCACATGTATCACATGACCACACTTATACATAAGAGCTGAGGTTGATAGCATAGAAGCAGAGTGGAGTAGTGGTTGCCAGATCCTGGGAAGGATGTAGGAATAAGGATGGAGACTGAACACAGGGCTTCCCTAGAACAAGGGTGCAGTTGTATAGGAGAGGTAATGTCTGCTGATCTATAGCAGGTTTGACTATGACATGTCTAACAGATCATCAAAATGGCTAGTATAGAGAATGCTTTATTTTTGAAACATGGCTTTCTGTGTTTCCCAAGCTGTCCTTAAACTCATGATCCTCTTGTCTCAGCTTCCCAAGTAGCTGGGATTAAAGTTGTGTACCACCACACCCGGCAGCAGACAGGAGTTTGAATGTTTCCAATACACAGAAACACTAAATGGTGATAAACTGTATAGGAAGGTATACTTAGATTCCTGTGTTGTTTTATACAGACCACTTGAACATCTGCAGGGCTTTGTATCTGATAAGAGTCCTGGAGTCCTCCATGGATGGAGAGCAATGCTGATTTATGCATTGAATTCCCTGATTTTCTCTGGTGCAGTGTTTAGGATGCTTGTAGTGGAGGAGTTTCATGATTACTGGTTGAATATCTGCCCATTCTGTGATAGGCCCTCGGCTAGGCATTGTGGCTGGGAGAAAAAAAAATGCCCCTATTCTAAGCTCCAGGGAGTTCATGGTGTAGTTAACAGAAAGGAAAACAATTACAGTACACTTTGGTGACATTCCTGAGCAAACAGTTCCATAGGTTGACAAGTGGATCCAACATGTCTTCGAAGGTGGAAAAACAACATGCAGAGTGGAATCAGTCCCTTCAAGGCTAACACCAGAGAACCTTTGGCTACCTTTTACCTGCTTAGAATCCTGGTGAGCCCTGCCCAGGGCCTCTTAAGCATGTTTGTATAAATGAAGAGAGGCCCATTCAAGGAAAAAGCCTCCCCCTCTTTGCTTCTTACAGCAGTTTTTGTTTATCTCATTATCTCCCAACCTGAAGAACAGGACCATCTGGCATGCGGGCATGTTAACAAGATCATAAATTAGGAGGAGAAATGAAGCCAGATTTCCATAATGGTCGCAAGACAGAAATCAACAGTGCCGCGCAGTAGCAATGGAGTCTGCTTGGAAGGTAGGGTGGGAGGGGAATGGCAAAATAAAAATGCTTCAGCATACCCAGCCTGAATGAAAAACACAAATCCAGACTCATTTACAAGAAGGGTGTCAAAAATAAGAAAAGTGCTGGCCATGCATCTCTCTTCTCTCTCCTCGCTCCCTCACCCCACTTCCTGCCTTCTAGGTCTGCCCTTAAGAAACTGGGCCAATTTGAATACCCCTGTTCTCAGAGGTCGTTATTGTAATAATCATATGGAAACTCATTTTGCAGGGGAAAAGATTCACCCTCATATGGGCTGCCTGCCTGAGCCAGAGCTGGGGGCAGTGTTGAACAACTACTCCATAGTATCACTGGGGTGTCAGTGTCTGCAGAAACTCTGCACCTGGGCTGTGGTCAGGACAACCATGGTTAATGTGAAAGACCTGACCCATAGACAAGTGCATGTCATCGTGCCGTACGCAGCTGCACACACTCCCAGTTCAGCCTGCAGCATCTTGGTCTCTTGGCTCAGCCATTGCTTCTTCCCAGTGTTATGACAAGGGCATGCTAAATACCCTACAAATGGGTGATGGGGCTAGCCTCCCTGTCTGCTCCCTCCCGGTCTTTTAACTTCTTTTGCCTCCTTGGGAACACATAGTGTTTCCCTTCTCCCCCAATTACAAAATATTATTTCCCTTAAAAATATCCTTATCATGTGTTCTCTGTGTGGGTGTGTGCATGAGAGTATAGTCACGGGCTTCCAGTCCCCCTGGTGCTAGAAACCCACCTCCAGTCCAGTGCAGAACAGTACACACTGGTAACCACTGAGCCCTTTTCCCAGATGCAGCTATCTCCCTTTTCAACAATGGGGAGAATGACAGGTGACGTCAGTACACTGGCTCACTTACAGAAGGCTGCAAGGGAGAAGGGCCTGTCCTTTTCAAAAATCCCAAGTATACATGATAGATTGCACTGGAGAAACCGTATGCATGCTGCCTGCTAGGTGGATTCCTCAAATCTGAAATGAACTCTTTTTTCCCCTGATTGGAACCCCCCCCCCATCCTTCTGGAATGCCTAACTTTGGTGAGGTTCCCATCATTTCCAGGGAGGCCTGCAAAGCTGATCTCGGTTCAGTGCTTGCTCTGGAGGTAATACATTGATAGATTTCTCAGTCTCTCCTTTGGGTGTTCCCTATTCAGGCTTTTAAACTTCTTAAAAAGTCAGTTTGATAGGGTCCAGCTTTGACAGTCCCACAGACAATTGTGCTTTCTTTGGGCGTGAAAGGTCCTGAATTTCTGCCTATGCCTCTCATCTTATTTTGTACATTCAGCTCCTTTTCCGGTTCTTTCTCATTAATGCAGATGCATGCTTTGCCTATTTTATTTGTACTTGTTTAATCCACAATTCTGGAACTGGCTCATCAATCCTGCTCTGTAATTTATTAATTTCTGCTTTTATATTTATCAATTATGCACTTCCAGTTTCCCAGGATTTATGTAGCTCTGCTTCCATATCCTTCCATGATGGAGAAATTTATTTGTTTCTATTTGCTTCTTTGATTTTTCCCTCAATTCATGACATTTTCTTTATAGTCTAACTCAAGGTCAGACTTTGCAAATGTCTTCTGGCCCCTAAGAGAGAAAATGATTGTACTTCTCTCAACATTAGTGGCATAAATATTGGTTCATTGAATACTCAGATAAGTTATCTATGCATCTATGTATGTATCTGTGTATCTATCATCTCTTTTTCTATCTATCTATCTATCTATCTATCTATCTATCTATCTATCTATGTATTCATCCATCATCCATCCATCATCTATCTATTTATCTATCTATCCATCCAGCTAGCTATTTTGATTTCTGGATTTCTCAAGAAACATTTCTCTCTTTAGTATTTTTGTGAACATTTTCTTCAATTCTAACTACTTTTGCCTGAAGCATTTGTATGCGACCTCATCATGTAGTGAAGGAGTTGGTCTGTTAGGTCTTCCTAACGGATTCCACAATGACTTCTCCCTAAGTAACCCATCACCATGCTCCTGTGTAGTGCTCAACATAATTTACCTTACATTTCACTGGTTATAACCATTGTTTAACAACCTGCTTTTACAGTTTGGAAGTAGCCTTACTCTTGTATAAGTCTCACAGATGACAAAGCCAAATCTTATTTCCTGATCCATTTAAGATCCTTTTAGATGCAGGGGCCAGGTCACCTTTTGTCTTTTTTCCCACTTTTATATTTTATTGCTCTTTGCATCACTTTAGAGCACTACTTATATGAGGCCACTTTTTGTCAATACATGTTTATTTATTTGATATTGTTTTCCCTACTATTAAATGATATAAAGCCCTACAAATAGTTATTTAAATTGTACAAATATCAGTGTACCAACTTTTTATAACTATCAAAGTCTATGTAAAATAGTAACTAAGGATACATGGGGACAGGAAATGCAGACTACATACCTTCACATCTTTCTCTTCCTTTGCCACAAAATGACCCATTTAGTCCTGTCAAATACAGTAGTTATCTCTGCATTGTGGCTATTGGTTAATTTGTTTGTAGGTGCTAAGAATCACCATATTTGCATTTCTTTTATGGAACGAGGGTCTGGAGGACAAATTCAGATTCCATTTCTTACTAGCACTGATAACAACTAGACTTCTTTAAGTATTTCACTCTCAAGGTCAGAGAGATTCTTGTGAATCTGACTCACAGTGAGTTACCACATGGTTTTATTTATTGCTGGGCTGCAAGTGGAAGTAGAGCCCCCTCTGTTAGTCAAGTGTTCTATCTCTGATTGACAGCCCAGCCCCACATAAACTATCTTAGTATCAGAGGATGGCTGTTTAGAATTTATGCACATCTGAGAAAGTCTTTGTTTTGTCTTGAAAAGTAAATGGCTTCTTGCCTGGTTCATATGTTTCCAGATCAAAGCTATCCCCACTGGGTATTGCCGTCTTCTGGAACTTCCATGGGTTTATACTGTGGGAATCAGTGTTGCAAATTCCACTTGTGTTCCTCTGTTGGTGGCTTTTTCCTTTGTTAATTCTTTGCCTAGACATTTGTTGATTATTTTTTACTCATATAAAGTACATAAAATTTTTATAAAATCTATATAGAATATAAATTATATAATATAATGAGTGGGTTGATGGCTTGTGCCTGGAGATCTTGCTCACATTCATTAACAACTATTATCTTTTTTATATAATTCATGCTTGTAATAGAGTTCACCTTTTGTATCCTTAACTGATTTACCTTGAAATACTACAGCTCTCTCCGTCTGAACCAGTCCCAGAAGCAGTACTAATAGATCCTCCCAAGGGCCCTCCTTCTCCATCATGGTTGGGGTCACTCACTTGGATAATAAGTTGATATAAATTTAAGGACCACTAAACTCATGGATCCAGAAAAACATGTGCACTGTTCCAAGATGGGACGATGATTACTGAGATATATCTTTTTGCCTAGGATAACCTTTTTGGGTTATGTTCTGACAATGTGGAGCGCTCTTATATAGACTGTAAAAGCTCTCCATAGTTGGGGTTGAGAACCAGATGCATAGAGCCACCTGACATCTGAGGAACAATTTCTTGGTGGCTGCCAAGCATTGTGGATGTCACTTATCTAACTCCTGTTCGTTCTTTGGATTTCTGTTTCATTCATTCATTTATCCATTCATTTATTTATTTTCTGATTCACTCAACAAGTTCCTCAAATTAATGCCAAACATCAAACTACATATCCAGGAAGTTCAAAGGCCATGAAATAGGATAAATGAAAGGAGGAGGAAGAGGGAGAGAGGAAGAGGAGGAAGAGGATGATGATGAGGGGGAGGAGGAGAAGGAAGAGGAAGAGGAAAAAATTAGATATTTTCAGCCTGTAGACTATCAAAGATTTAAAAAAAAATCTTGAAAGAAATAAAAGTATTAGAGCTTTACCTCCATAAGAGCAAAGGTAACAATTATAACCATTTTTTTTTAGAAATGGTTAACAGAAAAATAGTAGAGTGAAATATTTAAGTTATTAAAATAATAAACCCATCCAAAAATTCTGTATCCTGCAAAAATGTGCCTCAAAAGTAATGGATAAATGAAGACTTCCTTAGCCAAACAAAAATTGAGACATGTTATTAGCTGTCTTGCATTACATGGACTTTCTTTCTTTTTTAGTATTCTCTTATATATTACATCCAATCACAGTTTCTCCTTGTTCATTTCCTTCCGGTTCCACCTACTCCATCCCCATCTCCATCCCCATCCCAGCTCCAGTCCCAGCCCCTATCCTCATCCCCATCTATATGTCCTCTGTTTCCCTTCAGGAAAGGGCAGACCTCCCAGAGATAGCAATTAAACATGGCATATCAAGATGCCATAAGACCAGGTACTTCTCATTGGTTGGATGTAGCAACCCAGTAGGAGGACAAGGATCCTCAAAGCAGGCAAAGGTGTCAGATACAGATCCTGCTCCCTCTGTTAGGAGTCCCACAAAACCACAAAGTTACATAGCTATAACATATATGCAGAGAGCCTAGGTTAGACCCATGAAGGCTCCCTGATTTTTCAGTCCAGGCTCAATGAGCCCCTATGTGTCTAAGTTTGTTGATTCTATGGTTTTTGATTCTTGTGGTGTCCTTGACCCTTCTGGCTCCTACCGATCCTTCCTCCTCTTCTTCCATAGACCAAACCTAAGAATAATAGGAATAGAAGGAGAAGATTCACAGCTCAAAGGTCCAGAAAATATTTTCAACAAAATCATAGAAGAAAATTTTTCTAACCTAAAGGAAATGACTATAAAAGTACAAGAAGCTTACAGAACACCAACTAGATGGGACCAGAAAAGGAAGTCTCCTTGTCACATAATAATCATAATAATCACATTACACATCCAGAACAATGAAAGAATACTAAAAACTGCAACTGAAAAAGCAAGTAACATATAAAGGCAGACCTATCAAAATTACACCCAACTTCTCAATGGAGAATCTAAAAGCTAGAAGGCCCTGGTCAGATAACCTGCAGACTCTAAGAAACAACAGATTCCAGCCTAGACTACTGTATGCAGAAAAATTTTAATCACCATAGGTACAAAAAAAAAACCAAGGTATTCTACGACAAAGCTAAACTTACATGGAATATTAAAGGAAGTCCTTCAGGGAGAAGAAATGTGGCATAAATAGGCGCTCAAACTTACACAAAGGAGGAAGAGGCTGGGTTATCGAAATGGATTATAAAAGTGCTAATTTTCAAAGAAGGCATGGCAGTCCATAATCTACATGTGCCCAAAAAACCAAGCACTAAAGTATAAAAAATCAAGGCAGAACTGTGAAAAGTAATGTGAAACATCTCTTACAGTTGGGAGCCTTAATAATCCACTATCAGAAATGGACAAATGAAAAAGCAAAAGAAATGAACAAGGACACAGTTGAAAGAAATGACACTTAAACATTAACTGATTGCAGTGGGCTTCTATAGACCATTTCATCCAGCAACAGCAGAATATACTAGCTCATAAAACTGGAGAGTAATACTCGCCAAGACAGAGCACTTCAGGGCCATGAAATGTACTGTAGTGATATTTTCAAGTATGAAAATAACAGTGCCTCCACTCAGACAACAGTAGAATTAAGTCCAAAACCAACAGCAAAAAGACAACTAGGTTATCCACAAACACACAGCCACTAAACAACTCATTTCTCAATAATACCGAGCCAAACAATTACTTTCAGAAAGAAACCAGAAGATGTTTTGAAGTAATTGAAAGTGAAAGCACAACTTATTAAAATTTGTGTTATTAAACAAAAGCAATTCTTAGAGAGAATTTTATACCATTGAATGCTCAGACTATGAATGAAAACGGACCAAAATTAGTCACCATCAGTTTTTACCTCAAGAACCAGACAGAAGGTGGAAGAAAGATTTTAAAATTAGGAAGGAAGTCACTGCAAATGAGTACAGGAAACCAACAAAATCAAAAGATTGTTCTTTGAAAAGATAAGTAGAGTTGACCTCTACAGGAACATGAGAAAAAAACAGACAGAGAACACAAGTCACTAATGCCAAATCTCAGAAGTGTCAAAAACATTGCTGTATATAATTCTATGCCTCATATTTGATACTCTAGATGAAATGAATAAACTCCTTCAAAACCATCTTCTTACAAAAGAAGAAACAGTCTCAATAATTTTGTCTATGTTAAATAAGTTGGAAGTAGTCATTATTCTTATGCAGATGTGAACCCTGAGCTGCATAACAACTGGCCTGGTAAAATATGCCCAGTGGTGGCACAAATTATGAAAGTAACTAATCACTTTTTGAATGGCTTTCAGGCTCATTCCACAAGACATAACTCATACTTGGCACCATTAATTAACCTCAGCGCCAAAAATCTGAAGATAGGTAAATCACAGGCCCTAGAGGAGAAGCCTCTGCTATTATTCTGCTAGATAGACAAGTTATTAATCCAACTCCTAAGGTCTTGTCAGGATACCCTTAGGTAAGTACAAATCTCAACCCTCACTAGAGAAGCTTAGTTTGCAGTAGATGGTGAGTAACACAGACACTCACAAATGGTCAATGTGCAGAGAGAAAGAGATTTGAGAATGCTCATCCCCTATTATGACATCTCTATCACACTCACTCTTCTCAAGGTTCAGAGATCATTGCAGAAAAGGGCCGAAGGATAGGGAGAGTTGATGGATGCAGAGAAATGGTGTTTCCAGACACAACTGGGTAGTTATATGTATGAACTTACAGTGATTGTGACAGTATACACAAGACCTACACATGATTAAGGAAATGGTTAGGCAATCCCCCCCCTAGCTGATGTGCTATTGGCATTCGATGGCTGTTGGGATCCTCTCCCGGCAGTATTTTTCTAGAATGTAGTACTGAGGGGGGTGCCTGTATTCCAACAGATGAGCCCACACCCATGTAGATACTGGTAGCACTAATATACTCTACGGGGACAGAGAGGGAGAGGGAAGGAAAGGGAGGGAGGGAGGGAAGGAATGAGTGGTAAGAGAGGTAAGAGAGAAATTAAAATCGAGAGAATTGGTGCATGGATTTGATCCAAACACATTATACACATGTGTAAAATTTTCATTCAATTAAAAAAATAATGAATACAGTTCCAAAACAGACCACTAGGTCCAGAAGGATCTCTGGGTGAATTATAGCAAGCATTTAAGGAAGAAATTATAACAATTCTCCCATTCTCTTTCAGAGGGTAGAAGCAGATGGAAGATTTCCTAGCTCAGTGTTAAACTAATACTCTAAACCTAGAAGAGAATATTATAAAGAAACGACCAATATCTCACAATAGAACAGGACATCATCTCAAGAATCAATAAATAGAACTACATGAAATAAAATAACTTCTGTCATCAAGGGAAATTATCAGAAGAATGAACAGCCAGCCTACAGGGGATTGGTATCTATAAAATGTAAAGAACTGCTAAGATTAAACACACACACACACACACACACAAATTTAAAGAGAAACACAATTTGTCAATAATATATCTTAATGTTCATGATTTTTAACCATTAGGGTAATGCAAATTAAATTTACTTTGTGATTCTGTATCACTTCAGTCAGAGCGGCTACAATGAAGGAAAATAAAACTATCAAACAGGACAGCAAATGACATATATAAAGAAGAATTTATTTCCTTTGCTGCTGGTGGGAGGGTAAACTAGTCCAGCCATTATAGAAATTAATATGGAAATTCCTCAGATATTTAAAATAGAACTACTATATGACCCAATGATCTAATGACACCTGGACACATGTACAAAAGACCCTTTCCTACCACAGAGACACATACACCTTCACATTCACTGCCACCCCACTCACAATAGCCAGGAAATGGAACCAGACTAGCTGTCCATCAACAGAAGAATGGATAATGAAAATGGGGCATAAATATGCAATGAATTTTTACTCAGCTGTATTATATGAAATTTACAGGAAAATGAAATGCAAAACTTCCATGTTTTCTCTTGTGTGTAGATTCTGTCTTCTAATGATTGCATATATGCAAATTAGGGGGATAAGAGTGGGGATGAGCTTTGAAAGTAGATTATAAGAGAGGAATAAGGTGCTGGGAAATGGGCAGGTGGGCAAAAGTGTGTCCAGAGAGTAGGGTTACAGAAAGACCAGTATAAAGATTAACATATAAAAGAAGTCCACATGATTGATTAGAAACCCTTCCCCACCTGGTTTACTTGTATGTAACATAGTACATGTGAGGAAAAACCTCAATATACAAGCACGTGAGAAGGCAGGTGTTATATCGAGAAGAAAGGTGCTATATAAAGAGACTTGTGGTCCAGCATTTTAGAACAGCTGCCTCATCCTCTCCTATTCCTGTCTTTCTTTCTTAATATACTATCCTCTTTATGCAGCTGTCCATGGGTCTCTGTATAATTCATTGTTTGGAGACAAAAGAGCCTGTAAACTTCAGTGAGTTCTGTCTAAACTCAAATCTGGATGTATAATACAACATCATGTGCAATATGAAAGCAGACGGAGCTACACGGATGGGAAGGCACATGGCTGAAGGGCTTTGGAGAGAAGCCTTGGGCAATAGACACCACAAAGCAAATTTTGTTTGAAATGCCATTATAAAGCCTAATCTTTTGTGTGCTGATAAAAAATAGTTTTAAGGCAAAGAAAACTACAAGTATCTTGCCTAAAATTATTTATACACAAAACTCGTCAAAATATTGAATCAAATCCAATAACACATAAAACCTCATTATATTCCATGACACGGTAGGTTTATCCCAGGTATTCAGGACTTTTCAGCATTCAAGAATCAATTCAAGTATCCATTGTTTCAATGAGTGGACCAAGAAAAGTCACATGATCAAAACAATAGATGCTGAAAAAGTATTTGAGAAAAATCCAGCACCTAGGATTCATGATTTTAAAGTATCCGCTCAGCAAATGAAATGAGAACTTCTTTGACTAAATAAATAATATTTAGAAAAACCCCACACCTCAAAAATATTTAATAACAGAAACTTGCAGCTTTCCCACTAAGGTTAGGATCAAGACAAATGTATCCCCATTCATTGCTGCCTTTCAACACTGGAAGTTTAACTGATACAATAAGACAAAGAAATGAGGCAGAGACCATATTGATTGTGAAGGAAGAAATAAGAACCTGTTTGTCTGCAAATGGCATGATTATCTTTGTAGAGAACCAGAAATAATCATCAAAAATACTCTTGGAAGTATTAAGTGGTTCAAACAAGGTCATAAGATACAGGATTTATGTATGAAGATCTATCATGATCTGAGGAGATGGACTAGTGGATAAAATGTGTGCCATGCAAGCATGAGAAGCTGAGTTGAGATCTTCAGCACCCATGTAAATGCAGGGTGGAAATGATAGCTAGCCTATAATTCCAAACTTTGGGAGCAAGAGATGGAGAATCCAAGGATAAGCAGGCTCACAAGGCTGGACAGAATTGGTGAGCTCTGGGTTCAGTGAGAGACCCTGTCTCAGTAAATAATTTAGAAAGAAACTGAGGAATACAGAGTGTACTCTCTGGACAACACACCTGCACACATATGTGATCTCCTGCATGCATGTATATTCCTGCACGTGCAAAAGTATGATGACTTTTCCATTAAATGGCAATAAAGACATGAAGTTCAAATTGGAAAAAAAAAAGCATGGAATGATTTGAATCAGGACTTCAAATTTTAAATAGAATAATTCAAACAGAACATTTGTATGAGAAATTCTGTCAATCTCATGAAAAAGAAAAGAGAAAAAAATAAAAGAAAAGAGATAAAAGAAAGTGAAAGAATATTCCGATTTCATTGGTAGGAAGATTCATTATTGTGAACAATGTTAACTTTTACCAACTTGATCTACAAGTGCAATACAATCTCACATTCACATTATACTATGGATATTGATAAACTGATTCTGCAGTTTATAAGTTTCTTGAATTTATTATGAAGTTTACTGAGAAACTAAAAATCCAGAAGAGTGAACACAGTACTGAAGAAACTAAAAGATAGAGAACTGACACTACCTCCACTTCAGGATGAAACATGAAGCTGCAGAAATCAAGGCACTGTAGTATTGGTGAAAGAGTGGAATAACAGTTCAATGAAAGAAAACAGAGCTCATGGAAGGCAGCCTACACAGACATAATTAACTGAATTTTGCAGAATAGCTGAGCAGCTGAAATGAGTCATGACAGCCTTCAGCAGGTGAAGCTGGAACTTCTGAATATCTCTTGGGATACCCTTTTTCACATCTTGTGAAGGTGTGTCCCTGTATTTTCAACTGTTAGTTCTGTCCCTGCAGAGAGTTAAATGTTGGCAGGATTTTGGTATTGTCATAATTTTCCAGAGGTTGATGCTCTTCATTTGGTGAAGGTATACATGAACTATGGTAATCCAGACAATAAAACATCACCCTGAACTAAAAAGAGGTGAACTGTTAGCCAGGAAAAGATGCACATGGGAACATACATATATAGTGACAAGTGAAGTAACTGATCTTAAGAGGCTGGTGATATACAATGTCAAGTACAGCTACCCAGAAATTATAAGATCATGGAGTCAGTAGAAAACATCAGTGACCATTGAAGGTTTGAAGTAGACAGATGAACAGAAGAAGCACAAGTTGGTAGTGCAATCCAAATATTCTGTTTGTTTTTAGGATTTGTCAAAACCACAAAATGAATGTAGACTGTCAAGACTGAATTCTAATGCAAACTACATAGTCAATGGTAATGGCATATCAATGGCTTTGCAGCATCTGTAATAAATGTACCGTCTTGTGGGAGATGCTGATAGAGGAAATCATGCATGTGCTGCTGGAAGAAGTATATGGGCAATCTCTCTACATTCCTATTGTACGGAGTGTTGTCCAAGCACAGCACTACTTACACCATAGCCTTGTATTCTGCTTTCCCCTCCAGTAGCTCTAAAGGACCATCCTTGAGTTATAGATTGCAGTCTACTCTGTATCCTTCAGAAGACAACCAAAAGGGCAAGTACCATTACTTTGGAGAGGACAGAAAAGGCTACCTCTCAGTGGGTGGCATTTGATTTCCTCTCAGCAGGTGATGGACAGGAAGGACCCTAGGGCATCGGAAAATGAAACGGGAAGCCAGCATATTTACCTTCAACTGGCTCTCCTGGCAGGTACCTACCATCTCCACTCCACCAAGCTCTTTGACATTTCATCACCAAGTGAACTGGCTCACTGGAGAGAACGAGTAGGAGTCTAAAGGGTGGACAGAGGTCAATTGGACTATGGACCTCCAGCTGCTATCCATAGGCACACTCCTGTGTGGCCCCTTCTCACCTTGACTAGGTTCCAGTACCTAGCCTGCCCCTTACCTCTTATAGTACCTACAACTTAACACCATTGTTGGCTCTTAGGAATTGCACTATCCTTTGTAGAGTCCCTGAAATTAGGCTCAGTTTCCTCAAATGCCGTTGCTTCCTGCCACAAAAGAGGGATGAGATATAACTTCACACATTTGTTTAGAATTGGGATGCTCTCTCTGCCCTGAGTTACAATGACCCCAGTGCTTAATGCACTGAATTACTGTCTCCTGCACATCTTCCTGTCCTTGTCCTTTTATTCTTGCTGCTGGTGGAACTTGGGAATGTGATGCCCACTGTCTGGAAGCCTGGCTCCTGGCTGCTTCTCAGGAGTGTGTCACCATCCTTATGGGGAGAGAATTAAGACTGATAGGCCCTGTAAGACCTTGGTGTCCCCTTCAGAGGGAATCTCATCCTCAGCCAGAACAAGCTGAAGAGCATCAGCAGTCTTCCAAATGTGTCTCCAGGGACTGGTACTATAAGGAACATTCCCTGGAGAATCTCCTGACCTCCTTCTCACTGTGTGTGCATAATCGGTCATTTGAAATAGGGATGCTCAGAGTGGAAAATGGCAGCAGTGCTCCAAATTGGTCCAACTGTGTGAACAGAGCCAAGGGCAGTGGAAGCTTCACTCTGAGTCAGAACCGGGATGAGTATACTTGCCTTCTCGGCCTCACTGTCTGAGCAAACAAATTGTCACAGACAAGGTATCCTAAACAATGGTGTGGAACACATGTCTTCCCCTTTTAGATACTTGAGGTCCAGGTTCCAGGTGCTATTAGGCTTGGTTTCTCTGAGATCTTTCTCTGTGGCTTGCAGGTAGCACCTGTTCTATTTTCGTGGGCTCTTTGCTCATGGAGACCTCTGTGGTTCCTTCCATCCCCAGCTCTCCAGACTGAGGGCCCCACCATAATGGCCTTATTTGACCCCAGCTGCTTCTTAGCAGCTTTATTTCTTAATATAGACATGAGGAAGGGAAACGGTTCATCATATGAAGTTTACAGGGTGATGACAAATTCCATCCCTAATGGTGAAGAGATGTAGAGTTGAAAGGCTGAGGCCAGGTAGGAGAATAGAGAAATCTGTTTCCCACTGTCACTATAGTCTAAGACGGAAGCATGTTGGAGAAAAGGAGAATGAAGAAGGAAGAGAAGGCCCTGTGCTTAGAAGATTGGGCCAAGAAAAAAACTCTGTGGTTGCTCTCTGTGTGGTCCACCTGGGCCAGGTAATGGTAGGAATCTCAACTCCTAGTCTGCCTTCATCCCCTTGGTGAAGGGTGCAGTAACCTGTTTTATACTGCTGCTATGGCAAATTAGCATAAATCCAATGTCTTAATACAAAAAAAAAAAAA